>NW_010245636.1:0-2405 GCF_000690775.1 Eurypyga helias | reverse complement strand
GTGGAGACAGTCAAAACCTAACTGGGCACAGTCCTGGACAGTCTGGTCTTGCTGACCCTGCTTGAGTAGGGGGTGTCGGACTAGATCATCTCAGGAGGTCATTTCCAACTGCAACCATTCCGTGATTCATGCCAACCACAGGGTGCTTGGCCTGCTCTCCCCTCCTGGGTGGCCCTCTTGTATCAGAGGAGGCCATCCCTCACATCAAGGTCTGGTATGGCATGTGTCCCCACTGCTCAACACCTGCTGGCTTGCAGCCAACAGCGGAGCTAAAAGATCTGCTGGGGGCAAACACAGAGGCCAACCCAGTCTTGCCCTTGACTATGGTAGGAGGCATTTGGCCAGCCTCGGTCCTGTCACCTGGTTGTCAATGTAGAGCTTCACCTGCCTCATGCAGGAACACGTCACTACCATGGCAAAGCACATGCAGCTTTGCTTTAGCAGTGTAACTGCAGTTAAAGGATGGATCAGTAACATTTGTTCTGATAGCATTGTGCAACCGAAACACAGGTAGCTGGTATCTTGACAAAGTGGTCCGTATTAGTAACAGAATGATTCTGTGAAACAGTTCTATATTAGCCAAGGTTTTCCTCTTCAAGGAAATTACGTGCCAGATGTGGGTACCACTAGGTTTGCTTCATAAACAACTCAGAGTTGGGCCACCACCTCAGTGCATGACAAAAGGCCCAAGCTTTCACACAGTTTACACACCATTCAATCAATACCTGTTACATAAGGCCTGAGGTCTTTGTGTATTTCTACTCAGCCTTCCAGTCCCCAAAGTTCAGCGTTGATCAAAGACCATCACAATCCCCTTTCCTTTACAGTTACATCACCAATACTGCTAGAATCATGCAAACTCTAAGTATTACTACAACAAGACTCATATGTCAGTCAGGGTGAGCATGTATTAATGAGAGAGAGATTATAATGTTTTGTGGCGTTGGCAGTTAAGGCAGTTATATCGTCAGCATTAGTTTGGTGTTGCCTTTTGTAATCGAGGGATTGCCACGCAGTCACTCCAGGTGAAAACGCGAAGTTCACTACTGAGCAGCGTTGATTGGCTTTACAGGTGTAATTATCTTGCCGTTGTGGTTTTGTACTGTTTTACCAATTCCAGTGTATGGAACTATTCATCTTTTCCAAATTGCTTCCTGGGGTAATGACATTGCCTAAATGGACTATAAGCAAAGGATGAAGATCGTGGTCATGATCCAAATTAATTGTTTCTGCAAAGCAAAACTAGATAACCATAATGTCATTCTCAAAGATAACATCTATGAGCAGGAACATATTCCCAGTTTTCCCATCTGGATTTTATTACTAACCCAGTATTATCTTTTCCAGTAGCTACAACTTCTGCTGGTTTGGGAGGACCCTTGGGTCCTTGCACCCATACTTCAGCTCCGTAGTTAAAAGCACTAGTAGATCCAAATCCTTTGTCACCTCATAGGGTTGTTATCTGCGGGGCTTGTCCTTTAACCATCCTGCCAGCTGGGGCAGGACTGGCATGGGCTCGCTCCCTTGCCAGCTGCACCTCTACCACCTCTGGCAGCACAGGCACCCCAGCCTCCTGCTCCATCTGTGGTTTACTGCAGGCAGAGCTCAGCCGGATGAGTGCAGACCTCCATCATACGAGGGCCAGGACAGGGTTCTCATGTCACACCTCATGCTTCACAGACCCCACCCCGTAGCCCTTCCCCAGTGGCACCATCACTCTGGGTGCTGCAGCTGTCCATAACACCACAGTGGCCACAGGGAGCAGGGACGGAAGAGGAACAGCCATGAGGGTGTCTGGGTGCCCTCTGGGAGAGGGGCTCATGGCAGACCCCCAGCCTTGACCCTCCGGCTGCCGGGGTCTTGCTGATGTGCCCCGAAGGCCTGAAATATCTGTGTGTGTCCCCGAGGAGCTGCTACCGCCCTGCGTTCCCGTATAGGGCCATCCAGCCTCTGCCCAGAGCTCAACACCCCCTGTGAGGGGAGCTGCTGGGAAGGTTCCAGCTGCCGCTCCATTCACCGGGAACACCTGGAGCCTCCGCCGGTGCCCGCCTGGGACAGGAGAGCGGCGGCTGGTGCTGAGGGATGTGCGTGTGGATCCAAGTACCTGCGCGAGTGTATCGGGGGCTGCGTGTGCAAGAGATGGGGAAGGGGATGTACGTCGGGATGTGCTGTGTCAGCGTTCAACAGGCTTGTGCTTGCTGGTGGGTTTTACAGGTAGATGCTCGGGGTGTCTGCACACGCAGTGTGAGCATGCTGTGTGCTGGGGGATCTGCGTTCGCCCGTGCTGGGCTGTGCATGCGTGTTACTGCCATTGTTGCCTGTACACGTGCGTGTGTCCGGGAGCGTGTGCGTGCATAAAGCGGGTGCGTAAGTGTGGCCAGGGATGCGCGGGGCGGGGGCGGAGC
>NW_010245635.1:0-27281 GCF_000690775.1 Eurypyga helias | reverse complement strand
TATGATTCTATGATTCATTATGCAGTGAAATGCCCAGAACTGTGGTCTTTCAAACCATGATTCAGCTGACAGCTACAAATGATATTTAACTCTGTGGGAAAAACTAAGTATGTTCATGAGTGCTTGCAGGGCCAGTGTAGGAAGCAGTGGATGATGGCAGAGGTTTTGGGATTACAGGCTCAGTATGATAGCAGAGGCATCAAAGGCAGAAAACAACAGCCAAATTGTCACTGAAAGGGAAGGGTATGCACACTGGTGAGCAGGTAGATTCAGTTTTAAAGCATAAGAAAGAAAAGAAGGAACATGTACACAACATAAGTAAAACATCCTATACAATATGATGTATAGTGAAAATACAACATAAGTAACAAGAAAGTAGAAAAGACTGTTGTAGGAATTCCTGGGTAAGGAGGTAAACACCACTGCTAATTTTGCAGCTGGTCCCTCTACCTCTGGTAGAGAAAGAGTGCAGCTTTTAGCTTTGAGGTTCACCATGTTTTGTTTCTGTGACTGAGGACTCACACATGGAATATTAGGCTTTATTTTGCCATTTGGTTAAGCATACTAGAATTCTAAAGAGCAATTTGTGTTTGTGTTTATGCTTGTGTCTGTATGTCTGTGTTTTCTGCTTCAACCTTCCCATACAAGAAGGCGGCTGATACCGCAGCATGAGTCACAGTAAACTCAGGTATCAGATGTCTGCACACATGGACTTCAACATACCAGAATATAGTGCATAGTGCATTGTATCGTGGTGCATTGTACTATAACAAATTACTTGAAATGACAATGATTACAGTAGTGAGCTGGTGAAAAGACATCTGTCAACATAGCAACAGCATCTTTGCTGCTCTTTCTAACATTAACAGGGAACCTGAGCAGTCTGTTGTCATGAATGTATTTGCCCTCAATAACCTTTTTAAGAGCAGTTATATTCCAAATATAAACAGGTCCATAAAAGAGACAGCTGGACAGAGAGATGACGAAAGGTGAATTTACATATTTAGATTTTGACTGGGGTGATCTAACCTTGTTCCTACAGAAAATCACCGTACAAATAAATAATACTGATATATTTTAAAAAAACACGAAAAACAAACCACAAACAAACAAAAAAAACCACACAAAAACCCAAATCAAAACCAAAAGACCGTGTTCTTAAAATGCATCTGAAGCAAGAATGGAGATTCAAGAGACTGAATCAAAATCCGAATTGCTTCAGGTCAGTAGTACTTACTTAGTGCTTATTTTAACTGAAGGACTGGGGTAGAGGGGTTTGTTCTATATGCTGTATGAAAGTCTATAGAAGATCTCACTTCCTGTCTGGGCTTGAACATTTGAATGTAGACTCTTACAGTGGGGTGTCCCTATGTCTGATTGTCTGATTTTTTTAGATGTACACAGAGGACAACAAACACATTGAAAATATTTGCTACATTATTTGCTACATGAACGAATACCAGTTGCACAACCTCTATACACAAAATCTAGTCCTGATCTAAGAACAGTGACCTCAAAAGTCTCCATTGAAAAAAGAGATGCTTATTTAAATATAATTAAGAGAAAAATCATAACCCTGGCTTTGCTTTGATTTTCCCTAAAGTACGACACCTTTCCTTTCTAAATGTAGGAGTTTAGAGTACTTGTTCTCCCTTTGTCTGTGTCAGCCATTGTGAATACCACCTTAAATCTCCTTTTAGATATTGCTATAATTTATTAGACCTCCTTTCTGAAAGAGGAACACTTAAGAACTTATCTAACATTTTTTTATGTGTAAATCTTGATTTAAAGTTGTTTTTCAGATTTCTGAAATCTTTTTGTTTCCTCAGAACATTTTTCCCCTCTTCCTTCCATTACTTTTAAATCATAGTTGTTGTCTGAAGCTTTCCATAGTGCTTATTCATGACTGCACTGGCTTTCAACTTTCCCTTGATATTGAAATGGCTAAATTGTGAGTTTATAATGTATGATTTAGATTTAGATTTTTTTCTTTCTTAAATGGAGAGTAAAGCTTAAAGGAGAGCACAGCTGCAGGAAGTATTATTGAAACCCTGAGTACTTTGTCATTTTGAAATCATCATCCAATTGCCACACATATACATAATAAAATCTGATGCTCTGCTGTTGTATTTATTGTTTGACTGAATTTTTAACATCATTCTCATTACTGATGTCATTACTAAGTAACAGAATTGCAGTAATCTGTAACTAATGTGATAAATTCTCCTGAGCACAATGAGTAAAGATAACCATCCGATGAGTAAGAAAGCAAAAATGATAGGAATAGAGGTAGCTAGAAACGTGATCCATGAGGGTGGGAGTGCTACAGTCTGTTTTTCATATTTATTATCTTTCATAAAGCTCCCACATGCATCAGACAGTTAAAGGTGAGAATGCTCAAGGTATGTGAGATGAAAATAGATTAGCAGAGGATAGGAATATTTGTAGTGTGTTCATCACGTATTTTAATTTCCTCCTCTCCAGCCTGTCTTCACAGATAGGTAGATGTTAGTACTGATGCTAGTTTGGAGGGCTCAGTGATGGAAGAGTCAGGATTACCCTCATCCGTTGTTAAGCAACAGTTGTTAAGCAACAGTACATAATAAAGCTGCTCTCCTGCAGAAATGGGGTATACCAGACATACTGTCTGTTATTAAATGGCTTCTTAATATTGAAAGGAGCATCAGCCTTGACTCTGTGTTCTGCTGGATTGGTATAATTCTAGTGAATTGGTACACTCTTGTTATAGCAGTGAAGTGCATGACACGAGATTCAAGTCTCAAAGTTATGGAAAGGTAAAATATGCTATGCAGTAAACAGGAAAGCAATGACTTTGTAGAAATATATACTTTTTTGGGTTTGAATTTTTTACCCAACATAAACTAATAGTATTTGTTACTCAGATTAGCTAAAACTCCTAATTTTTTTAATATATTGGGAGCTTCCCTCCAAATCCAGTTTCTGGCTAGGCGACAAAAAATATAAAATTAATCATTTTAAAATTCATATTTAATAAAAACAAATCTTATCCAAGAAGATGGGACATATTATAGAATATTTTTTAGTCTCCAGTGTCTAACCCTTTTTCTCCCACTCTGGGAATTCTGGCTAATGATACGCTATTATGGAAAAAATTCAGTAAACACTCCATATCAATTCACACTGCATATAAATAAGCCATTTCAATCCATAAATCAAATTATTATAAATGATTTTGTATGCAGCATGCTGAAATATAGTTCACAGGGAAAATGCACTGCAGGATATTTTAGAACAACCTACTCAATAGTGTTTGGGTTGTTCAAGATTAAAATTAAAACAATAAACTTCACTCTGGATGTGTCTTCATTACCAAAGCCCTGGATCATTTACTTTAACAATGTCAACCTGCTCTCACTATCACATTCAATTTAATTAGAGAAGGAAGTAATATGCAAGAGCACACCTCATAGCTTTCCATTACCTTAGAGGAAAGTGCTATCAACTTCCAGAAGTAAAAGACCACCTTGCCCTCTTCTCACGCACCTTCCCTCTGTGTTGTGGGAACTATATTCGGGATTGGGGACAGGGAAATTATGACGTCAGAAAATAGTCTAAAGATGGAATCTACTGAAGGGGAGGTGTGTGTAGGGACATGAAAGTAAAAGAAGCTCGAGCAGCGCTTGTCTTTGCCCACTTAAGGTTCAGTGATAATTTGATGCTGACATCTGTGAGAATGAAAGTGCGCCTCGTCTCGTGTCCTCTTTCTGACTGAGGAAAAAAAGAAGACAGGGGCCTTTTGTTTCTAAGCCAGGCCATGTAGTGGCATTGATGCGTGCTATCTTTTCACCTGCCAGTGGTTTACAGTCTACTCTGTAGCAGCTTTACATAGAGCCACAAGTCAGATCTCTGACCACAGTATCAAGTTCTGCATTCATTTATTTTAGCTAATCAGTTAGAGAAGGGTGCAGATAATTGCTAAATATTCTGT
Source organism: Eurypyga helias (assembly GCF_000690775.1). Lineage (NCBI taxonomy): Eukaryota > Metazoa > Chordata > Aves > Eurypygiformes > Eurypygidae > Eurypyga > Eurypyga helias. Next base: position 23,311 of record NW_010245635.1, on the reverse strand, counting down.
CAAGTCAATGTAGCTTAAAAGAAAAGGCCCTCAATTTCCAAAAATATTTTCTATTATAAATTGATTCCTTTGAGAAGAGCAGATTGTCCATCCTACAATCATTCATTCTCTCCCTCTCTCTTTAGATCAAGAAGGGAGTCCTTACTCAGCTTATATTTTGTTCTTATTCATACAACACTACTGCTGACTCTGAACTGATCAAGGGAGGAAAACCTGAGTCAGGAATTAGCTGCAAATTAGGGAAGATGAGGCAGCTACTTCCTAGTTTAATGACTAAAAGCACAGTAATAAATCTCTGTGCTTCCCCATTTAGAGAGCTAATCAGTACATTTACACAGCTGGTGTTAGCTTTCTGCAATTGTTTGTTTGGTTGGTTGGTTTGTTTTATTTTGCATTTAGCTGTAATGAAAAAGGTGTACATATGCATATTTGTGTAAATACTTAAAAAATCTCTTAGGGGAGTGGTAGAAAATGTGCCTATCAAAAGCTTCTGTTGCAATAAACCAATAGCATCAAACAGCAAACTTTGCAGTTAAGCGTTACTGTATTTTTCAAGTTCTCTGTCCTTACCTCCTGCGCTGAAGCTGGACATAAGAATAACAAAACATCTTCAATAGGACTCTACACTAGCCAAAAATCTTTCAAGGCAGAGGGACAGTACAACTGTCACATTGGATTAGATTCAAGGTCTCTCTAGTTCAGTGGTCAGAACCAAAAGGAGGTCAACAACCAACAGATGTAAGATAATATAGCCATACATAGTCTCCTTCTGGACATTAAACTGGCACATAGACCTCAGTTACGAAGTAAGAAAGTATTAGGTCAGCTCTATTTCACAAGAGATCATCAAAGTTACTGTACCTCAGCTAAGGATATGAACAAATGAATGGGTACTTGCTAACTTTGTTCATATATATCTTGTGAAAAAAGCAAGAGAAAAAAACAAACCCTATACCCCAAGAAAGAACTAGTTAGGCTGATATGAAAAGGTAAAGAAAAAACTTGATCCAAGACATAAAAATTAAAAATCTGAATTTGTTTAACCTCTAAATAAACCTCTCACCAGTCAACCCAGATCTACATATTTTCTCTTAAACTAGCATAACAAAATACACATTACCACCATAGAATCACAGAATCATAGAATTTTTTTTGTTGGAAGGGACCTTAATGATCATCCAGTTCCAACCCCCCTGCCATGGGCAGGGACACCTTCCACTAGACCAGGTTGCTCAAAGCCTCATCCAGCCTGGCCTTGAGCACTTCCAGGGATGGGACATCCACAGCTTCTCTGGGGAACCTGTTCCAGTACTTCACCACACTCTCTGTGAAGAACTTTTTCCTGATATCTAATCTAAACATCCCCGCTTTCAATTTAAACCCATTACCCCTTGTGCTATCTCTATAAGGCCTCGTAAAAAGACCCCTGCCAGCTTTCTTGTAGGCTCCCTTCAGGTACTGGAAGGCTGCAGTAAGGTCTCCCTGGAGCCTTCTCTTCTCCAACCTGAATAAGCCCAATTCTCTCAGACTTTCATCATAGGAGAGGTGCTCCAGCCCTCTGAGCATCTTCATGGCCCTCCTCTGTACTCATTCCAATAGGTCAACATCTACTTTATGTTGAGGGCTCCAGAGATGGATGCAGTATACCAGGTGGGGTCTCATGAGAGCAGAGTAGAGAGGAAGAATCATCTCCCTCGACCTGCTGACCATGTTTCTCTGGACACACCCCAGGATATGGGTTGCTTTCTGGGCTGCCAGCACACATTGCCAGCTCATGTCCAGATTTTCGTCCACCACTACCCTGAAGTACTTCCCCTCAGGGCTGCTTTCAAGACATTCTCTTCAAAGCCTCTACTTGTGCTTGTGTTGCACTTGGCCTTGTCGAACTTCATGAGGTTGGCACAGACACACATATCCAGCCTGTCAAGGTCCCTCTGGATGGTATCCCTTCCCTCCAGCGTGTTGACCACGTCACACAGCTTGGTGTCATCAGCAAACTTGCTGAGGGTGCACTCAGTGACATCATCCATGTCACCAGCAATGATGTTAAACAGTACCAGTCCCAATACCGACCCCTGATGAATGCTGCTCATCACTGCTCTCCACTCAGACATTGAGTCATTGACCACAAACCTCTGAGTGCAAACACCAAGCCAGTTTCTTATCCATCAAGCAGTCCATCCATCAAATCCATGCCTCTCCAATTTAGAAATAAGGATGTTGTGCAGGACAGTGTTGAACACTTTGCACAAGTCCAGGTAGATGACATCAGTTGTCCTTCCTCTCTCCACCAAGGTCATGATCCCATTGTAGAAGACCACCATATTAATCAGGCATGATCTGCCTTTGGTGAAGTCATTTTGGTTGTCACCAATTACTTCCTCGTTTTCCACATGCCTTAGCATGATTTCCAGGAGGATCTGCTCCATGATCTTGCCAGGCACAGTGGTGAGACTGTAGTTCCCTGGATCCTCTTTTTTTCCCTTTTTATAGATGAGGCTTATGTCTCCTGTTATCCAGTCAGCGGGAACTTCACCAGACTACCAGGACTTCTCAAATATGTTGGATAGTGGTTTTGCAATCTCATCTGATATTTTTTTAAGGACCAGCAGATATATTTTATCAGGTTCCATGGACTTGTACATCTTCAGGTTCCTAAGGTGCTCTGGAACCTGATCCTCACTGACAATGGGTGGCTCTCCATTCTCCCAGTCCCTGCCTTTGCCTCCTGTGTCTTGGGAGGTACAGCTTGGCCCTTGCCAGTGAAGACCAAAGTAAAAAAAATCACTGAGCATATCAGTCTTCTCTATATCCTGGGAAACCAGCTCTCCTGTTTCCTTCCACAGAGGACCCACATTTTCCCTGACCTTCCTTTTATTTGCAATCTACCTATAGAAGCCCTTTGTGTTGGCTCTGATATCTCTGGCCAGGTTTAATTCTGTCAGGGCTTTGCCTTTCCTAACCTGATCCCTGACTTCTTCGACAATTTCCCTGTAAACTTCCCAGACTACCTGTCCCTGCTTCTACCCACTGTAGGCTTCCTTTTTCTGCCTCAGTTTGTCCAGGAGTTGCTTGTTCGTCCACAGAGGCATCCTGGTGTTTTTACCTGACTTCCTCTTCATTGGGATGCATTGCTCCTGAGCTTGGAGGAGAAGGTCCTTGTATACCTGCCAGGTTTCTTGGGCCCCTCTTCCCTCCAGGACTTCATCCCATGGAACCTTGCTGTTCAGTTCCCTGAAGAGACTAAAGGCTGCTCTCCTGAAGTCCAGGGTAGCAAGCTTGCTGCACACTCTCCTCCCCTCCATAAGGATCTCAAATGCCCCCTTTTCATTGTCCCTGCAGCCAAGGCTGCCCTTGAGCTTCCCATTCCCCACCAGCCCCTCCCTGTTGGTGAGAACGAGGTCCAGCAAAACAAACACCACCCCTCCATCCCCTCCAACCCTTCAAAACAAACCAAAATCAACTATTTCAAATTCAATTCTGCATGATCATTGGAGGTTCCTTTTAGCTGCTCTTATTGGTGGCTGCTTCATACAGCTTCACAGAATCTGTATCTATGTTAACAGATACTTTTTGTAGCTCTCCTGAGACTATCACTCATCAGCCTTCCTTATAATTCTACAGTCCAGCAATAAAAATAACCACAAGAAAGGTGGAAAAAGACAGATCCTTCTCATAGTTATGACAAATGAGAAAGCCACCCAAGAGTACTGTAGCTTCTGTGAGACTAAACTCCCAAAGAGAATACACACTGACATGCTCACACATGCAGACACGAGCACACAAATTAGCAATGCAGTTAAATCTATGCCATAAAGGTGATCTATCAGCGGACGCTCTTATATGAACCTCTGAAAATATCTCCTGCTGCACTAATCTCATTTATCCCACACAGTTTGTTCAGCTCCAGATATAATTGTGTCAAAAAGGCTGACTGGGATAGGACCAGGAATGACCTTATTAGCATTTAGCACCATCACCATAAAATGGAGAAGATAATCAGAAACAGGAGGAGGAATGATAAAAGGAATAAAATATAAAAAGAAAAAATGATTTTTTGGCATTGTTCTGTTTGACTTTGATGGATTCCTATTGTCAAATGAGTGTAATTTGTAAAGATCAATAGTTTTAGTTAAGCTCCAGTCCATGGTGTCCCATCTTTTAATTCATCTACAGAGCATATGGTTGTTCTTTTGTTAAGAAAGGACCATAAGGTCATTCTCAAGCATTTTTATTGGTGTGGGGTTTTTGGGTGGGTTTTTTTGGTTGTTGTTTTGGGGTTTTTTGGGTTGAGTGTGGTTTTTTTTTTTTTTTGGTCTGTACAGCTCAAATGAACTGTACAGCTCAAATATTTAATGGGAACTTTAGCCAATATTCTTTGTTGGTAAGGTGAAATTTGTCTGATAATGATTGGGATGATCTTGTTTCAGTACTTCCCATTAAGAATCAGCACTTATTATGAGCTGCTGTTGAGAAGACTGCATACTCCAGTAAGCTCCCAAATATAAAGTTCAAGTGCTGCCGTAGGGCTGCCTGCATTTCTCTAACTACTTATCTCTTCTTCTTTTATCTACGCATAGGTATACACAATCCCAAGTTATCTGAGCTCATAAGCTTTGCAGCTGTGAAGTACTTAGACTAGCACATGGTTTCTCAGGATCTCAGTGGAGAGAGGGTCTCTCTCCCCTCTCCCTTGTACCTTATGCTGCTTGGCTGTTGTGCTTAGGGTGCCCAGAAACTCCATTTTTTCTGGTACTTTCCTTCTCCAAATCCCTACTGATGAACATGACCACTTCTCACATTTTCTGCTGACTGACTAAAGAGACTGCCACTAGCAGATATTCTTGCCTGTGAAGTACTTTCTTACTTCTGAGGGTCAAAAAATTATCAGTTTTAGATGGTCTGGAAGAGGCACTAAGAAAAAATACAGTATAAATTATTTTAAAGGAACTGCTAGGCATTCTGTGAGAGTTTCAAATATAGCCAAACAATTCCCCTTGTTAGTAGAAGTGATCATGTGCCTTTGCAGCCCAGAATGAGATTTTTTTAAAAATTCTAGTTTAGATTTTAATGTTTTGGTTATAATATACACCAATTTCTATTCTAGTCACCAATGTCAAATGACTCTTTTGGGTTAATTATGTACCAACAGTAATTCCTGTTGTATCTTTCAAAAGCTTTGAAATGTTTTCGCTTTTATTTCATGAAGTTATGACACTTCCACAAGCATCTTAGAGTATTTGAATGAAGCAGACTCTGAAATCAAGAATCATGTATGATAGCTGTACTTACAAGCAGAAGACATACATAATTCCATACTGTTCTACAACCACAAAGAAACAAAAGCAAGTTATCAGCTGGCTGTTTTGTTAGCTGGATATATTTGTCTTTTCCTTTTTTCTATTTTTAATAAAGAATGGCAAAGTCTTTAATGAATTCTGCCTTCAAATGACACTTTGGTGTGCCTTAGGGAACACCTCTTTTTAGATATGTTTTCATCCAATGAAAATTAATTGACCCACATACCTAAGAAGTTCTTGCTTTACATTACAATGGGCATTCTCTGTAAAAACTAAATTTTACTTAATATGCTCCTTTTATCTTCATATCATGCAGACATTTACTTGTCTGAATCCTTAACTTTATTCTTTCACTTCCAGTGATTACTTTATTGCCAGCAATTTTCCGATTCTGCTGAATTATTGTCTTTCTTGTAATTAAAAATAAAAAAAAATCTTTACCTGTAATTCTAGAGCATTTTCTGTTGAAAAATGAATGTGACTTTTCATCACAGCTTTGATCATATAATTCATTTTTTTACTCTGACCTTCTGGCAAAAAAATGTCAGAGAAAATTAGTTTGTAACTAACGCCGTGTTTGATCTTTGACTTTCAACTTTCCATTTTCTCTTTACTCAACTTCAGGGATCAGTCTGGCCTTTACTTGTTAGTACCCTCTTCTTGCAATGAGTGCTACAAATATAAGTTCTGGCAATACCATTTTCCAAAATTTGCAGAATTCTTCTACCTTCCTGTTTTGAAGAAGGGGAAATACTTCCTTCACATCATCTCTCCCTGTTTAGTCCTCCTTTCTATATTTTATTGTAAACCGTAATTGTCAGTACTTTCTCTAGCAGATCTGCTTCCTTACAAATTGTCTGCTACCAGTCTTTCTACTTCTTAGCACAGCCACAACTTAGCTAGATATAGTCTGTCTTCCTGCAACTCTACCCATTTGAATCATCTTCCTTTGTCTCTAAATAAAATTGATTCTCCATCTGTCTTCAGGCCATGGTTCAAATACCAAGATGATATTGGTGCAAAAACAAACAAACAAACAAACAAACAAAACCTTATTGTCTCAGTTATCTCAATATTTTAATGTCTTTAATTTAAACTTTAATAATATTTCACCATATATCTGAAGAGTCTATAATTTTAAAAACATTGGAGACATAAACAATACTTACTATCAAGAAAAAAATATTTAGAAACTGTGAAGTAGATCCTAAGTCTTACATACTGACTGTGTTTCAGCACACTAGAAAAATGCATTAAAGATTGACTTTCATTGGGCATATATTTTGCACTAATGCCACAGAGCAGAACATCATAATGCATTGCAACTTACATTAGCTCCCCAGGGCTACAGCTTCAATAAATTGGCTGGTATCTACACAGTCAATATTTCTTAGTAAATTCCTGAACAAAAGGATTAGTAAGACTTCTATCCAGCATATCCACAATTGTGTTTTAATTCCACAGCACTATTTGCAAGAGTAGCAGTTTTAGTCCTGGTGGATTGGCCAAATTCCGACTGAGGATTTGCATTTTGCATACCTACTTTGCCCCCACAGTTCAATTTGATATGTTTTGGCTCATCACTTCCTCCCTTAATACGTTGTAGCCTGATGCCAAATATTGTTAAACAGCTGCTGTACTTCCCCTGAGAGGATTTCAGTAATGTGCGACAAATTCTTACAGATATATCGAAATAAAAGGTGCTGCAGTGTGTTGTATAGAGTGTCTGAGAACTCAAATGGGACTTTCATCTCCCTAGTGCCTCATTTTCACAGCTTTCTTAGGATGGAAATAAGAAATTATCTACATATTGAGATAAGATGGATCTGAGGGACCTAGGTATCAAGGGAAATCCTTGCATAACGTAAGGAAGTAAAAAAACCTTCCCTACTATAAAGAAAAGAGTTGAAGAATCATTAACAAGCAAAGACCTGTAGCGACTTCTTCCTTGCCACTCCTATAAAGACATTTGGTAGGTTGATTACTTTCCTATATCCTTTAGATAACATAGCTTCTGAAGATCTATGGTAAGTGGATGGAAACTGAAAACTAACAACAGTATTATCCAACGGTATAAAGTAATGCGTGATCTTCAAGTATTTTGTCACTGGATTTTAATAACAATATGACACTAAAAATAGTTGTTATTAGTTAATAATTTCATTCTCTTCAAAGTTACCTGTCCTCAGCATTATTGCTCTCAAGACTTAATAGAACCAGAACAATTCACAAAACAGTAGATAATGTAAGTGTAATTGAAGTTGTAGTCAATTTTAAATTTTAATTTCTAAAAAAAGATCTTGCAAATCCTTGCAGGTTATATACTACAGGATGTTTATGTGAACATAAGCTTAAGATAAAGGAATTCTGTCAGAAGAAAGAGAAAGAACTAGAACTGCACCTCATGACTCTTTCTTTGTGGGACAGCACCGGAGACACCATCCTCATAACCATACACTTACACTCCTATGAAGTTAGTGGAACTTAAATCAGAGATAAATGCTTACATATTGCCTAACAGTATTAGACAGAATCTATTGCTTGCTTGCTTCATGACTCATAAGAACGAAAGCTGAAGTAGGGATAGAGTTATGAACAATAGACATATCAAACTAGCAGTTGTTTAGAGCATAGCTCCTGCTATCCTAACTGGGCACTAACCTCTTGTGCCATCTTCTGACAGAAGGTTTGAGTAATCCTCTTTTCAATCCCTATGGCAGCTTTCAGTCAGTCATATACTAAACATCTCTGTATACCCTTTCTTGATCTTGCTTTTGCATTCACACATGCAATGTTGCACATTTATATTGCAGAATGAAGCCGTAAATTCTGCAGGTAGGTAGACCTATTCAGGATTTAGCAATACATCTGAGAGAAGAACATTCTCCATTATCAGTAACCTACTGACCTACTAGTGGTAGTATCAGCCCCTTAATCAGGAATATAAGATAATGAGAAGTATTTATCTGATTTACAGGTTAAATATAATCAAGGCAGCTTGACTTAGACATGATGTACGAGCAGAAAGTATTAGTAATTAATACTGTAGACAAGGGATACTCAACAGGTTTTAAGCACTGAATTTGTTTGAAAAAGTAATGACTTAAAGAATATTATGCCTTTCAAAAATTAAAAAAAATAATACATCATTAATTGGATGCTCTAAAAATACATATATTTTATGCAAAGACAGACCTTACACTGTGCAAAATGAAACAATGGAAATGAGATCAATAATGGTTTTGATTACATGGGATTACATCTCTTTATAAAATGTCCTTAACCTTGAATATAGTACAAGAGAGGGCAAAAAAGGAAACATTAGGAAGATACATGCCTTCACTAAAGACATTTAAAATTATATAGCCATCATATACTGTATCCTAGGGATTCTCAGTGTACTGGATGCAAATGAGGTTTACAGGCTAAATGTCATGTATGTGAGTGAAATTTCGTTATGGAAAAGGCAATCCCACCATCTCTGTTCTGTTTGTACTAATCTAAGGCCATATGTTTAACAGAGCCCACATTTTATATCCACATCTGCTGTTGCCATCTCCCTTTTGTCCTTATTTCCCACCAAGACACAAAAAGCACTGCAAACAAGAACAAAGGACATTCTGCTAATGGTGAGTCCAGGTCAATAGTAAACTAACTCTATTTGGCTTTGCTCCTTCAGAGTATTAACTTTATATCCAATGCTATTACTGCACTCTTGCTAATTTCTGTTCACTTAAATTTCATACAAAAAAAGACCCATTAGTATCTGTCTCTGTCAGGAAATTTCAAATTTAAAACTTTGAATAAATACCGACCTTTGTAAGATCCCCTAGCCTTAATTAGTATTCCATGAGCCAAATATATGAGCTTCTTATAAGGAGAAAATGAGGTAAAAAAGTAGTGTTCCATAATGAAAATGGATTTCTTTGATCCTACAGTCTAGTGAACAACTAAACATCCCCTTTTTATTTTTTCCTTTTCATAGAGTCTGTTGGGAATTAGACTGAAGGGGGAGAAGGACGTATTACTCTGTAGTAAACTTTTATATCTATTAAGCAATATTTTAAATTAGGAAGTTCTATTGATCAATTGAACCAATATACCTCAATTTTCATGTAACAATTGAAATCTATTTTCTGAAATAGTATGCCACCTCAGTGTCTACTTACAGTGAATGTCATGAATCTTGAGGAAATGAAGGATTGCTAAAGGGCTCCTATTAATTCAGTCTGATTACCATTGAATCTTATAATCAAGCTCATATTTTAGTATGAATAACATGCAATTTCAGAGCCTGTGAAACAGTGTTTGGTTTGTACATCTTTATCAACATCAATCCAAGCTGCAAGTTACTTATTAAACAGTACAATTTGGTTTAAATGCATCTTATAAAATGTGAATTTCTCATTTCTGTATTCAAGCTAATTTGACTTTCAGACAAACTATCATTTGGAGAATTTGTAAATACTGGCAACACGGAGGGACTCTCATTGTGTACTGATCCTGCCATTATAAAATAGTTCATGAATTCACAAGTGTGGAAGGTTGTTGGGATTTTTCCTATACCTTCTTACATATCTAACTAGAGTTCTTTAATGTATATCTTCTGTGGGGTAATATGTTAAAGCTACTGTACATCTTTAAGAGGCTGTTAGACTCTGATTTCCCATAGACTGCAATCAGCTCTTTGAAATTGTAGTGTTTGTGACAGAATAAACTCCATTAACTTGGTTTATTAGTACTGTGTGCAGTCAGGAGGAGCAATGCTGCAGAACATGATGAAATGAATAACAGTCTTCATCAGTGCACAGCAGAATGGTTTCTCCACAGAATATATAATTATTGCTCACATAAACAGGTTGTGTTTTTTTTTTTTTTAATTATTATTTCTCAGGTAATACTGGGGATTCTAAGACATATGGGAAAAATAAAAAATAAATTAAGCTTCCCCCCCATACACCCCCTGCTTCAGTCCAATTTGTTACCATGATGCTGCTGTAATTTTTGTCTAGAGAATGATCCATCAAATAGAAGAACAATTCTAATTCAATTGGTTATTATAATGACAGAACAGTTTAACAAAGCCAAAGGAGTTTGAGAAAGGAAAGATTTACTGACCAGCTGACTCCCAAAGATCCATTAGTCAAATTTTGACAGCTTGTACACAAGGTAATCTGCCAAGCAGAGTAAATGAAAGTATAGTTTATCTTATGTAAGTAAATATAAGATGGATATCACAGAAGCACTGTATATTTCAGAAGCAAGTATTCTATGCTGCATATGGCACAGCTGCCAGTACTCATTGAAAAGAGAGGTATTCTCTTCCAGAATAACTCTTACAACATTAGCGACTTCAGAAATACAAATGACTTTTTCTCCTCTGCTTTGCCTCCATTTTCTGCTGGCTTTTTGCTTTACCCATTTAAGATGAAAGCCAGGTTCTGAGCTGACTAGCTGCCTGGGACTCCTCGTATAAACTACAGGCATATTACATTTTAGCCTAACAAAACATAGGAAACATGAAGCTTGGAAACCACAAAGGAAATGATTGAAAGGAAGAGTCAGTACAGATGTAGAATGATGAGAAGCAAGAAAAAAAAAAAACATTAAAATCCAATTCAGTCTATTTTTTGCTAGCAAAAAAAAAAAAAAGAGTTGATGATTTGCAGATTGAATATAACTAAGGAGAAATGTATTTTTCATAACAATGATTTATAGATTTACCCTTCTACTGGATAAGAGTTCCTTTTATGTTATAGCAATGTCTGTTCTTGCTATTATAGTTAAGGGCCTGTCAGCATTTTCATTATATAAACCCTTATATTCAGGGGCTTGTAATTTGACCATAAAAATTCACAGCATGCTGAAACTTGAAATAAGATTTTAGACTGAGAGTGATTTTTTTAATGTACCAAAAAAAAAAAAAAAAAGGTCCAGTTTTAAAATCATAGAAAAATGAAAATTCTCATGTTTACTGTCTTCTTACTCAGCTGTGTGCTGCACATTGTATACCTTTCAATACCACATTATGAATTCTGGTGTTCTAAAGCACATATACACCTACTGATAGATACATGTAATCCTGAGTAAAATTAAAATCCCCATTGATGTAAAAAATAAAAAAGGAAGTAACACAAGCATTGTGTCTGCTTAGCAGCTACTTACTCTGATTTTGGGTACATGTTTCAGGCTGTGGATCTTTAATATGCAAATGCATATATTAATGCCAGTATTCTGAAGGTCAGAATGGAATATAAGTTAAAGCCACAAAGGTCAGAAATTAAGTGTTATGGCTGAAACTGTGTCCTGAAAGGACAAGAGCATCCATTTCACTCGGCACAATAATGTGAAAGTTCACAAGGTAAAGAGCCTTGCTCACCAGGCATAAACTCTGAAAAGCATTTGGAAATTATGCTTTCAGAGCCACACTGCTGGAAGAGGGTTTCTTGCTGAAAAATGACATCTTTGTAATAGTGGCAAGATGGAAAGCACAACATATTAGATGTAAACCCATGTTAACATTTAATAATTATATTTCTGATAAAGAAAACTTCTACCAGAGGCAACAGAAATATTGCAGATGAACAAACCTGCCTCTTACACCTGAACTTTTCTGCATTTCTTCCCTTTCATCCTTAACCAATGTCTTCTCTTGCCTTCCTCTGAAAAAAATATTCCAATCTACTTAAATCTTTCTTCAGCTCTTCTGAAGTGCAACAGTATGCTTTCTGTCACTGTTAAACCTCTCCCTTGCTTCTCACCGTTATTACCAAAATGTGACCCACATCACTTGTTGATCCTATTTTGAATGCTCATAGTCCTCATGACCAAAATTTTCTTGCCATCATCCTCAGCATAATAGGGTCTTCAAACATATTCTCTTAAAAAGCACCAGTATCATCTTCAGTCAGTGTTTTCTAGCTGTTATAAACCATACTGAGCATCTATTTCAAAAGATCTATTGCTGAAAATTTTTCCAGTAATAGGGACTGTTTATGAAAGACTGACACAATAATAGACTTACTCTTACATGAAAGTAAACTGGTTCAACTGGTGCTGAATGCTTCAGGTGACATATAAGAAATCTACTAGGAAGAAACACTGGAAGTGTTTATAAAGAAATAATTGTGAATGTAGGGTCTCTACCTTAAAGAGACACTCCCCTTAAAAGAAACCACAAATCTGTAAGTCTGAGAACATTCCAATAGGAAGGGCAGATCTGGGTGGAAATACTTCCTTTTTAAAATTCTGCATAGAAGAATTTAAAAATGGGGAAAAAAATCAAGCCACTGGTTCCTCCTATTAAAAATGGACATTAGTTCTTTTGTTGCACATGATTTAGTACATGCAGCTGTGATGCAATGGTAGGTACAGAATCTACATTACCTGCATTTGCACACATTATTGAGCATGACTTTAATATGGAGTTTTGAATTGTACATGTCTTCAATTTCTCTTTGTCGTTCCCTGTCTCAAACCTGCTCTCAGACCTCACTCAAAGGATCTAAAGGGATCATACCTCTGGTTCTGCTAGTGTTTCTTTGCACTACCCTCTTCAAGATATTAGCCCACTGCCTCCCTACTGCAACAGGGCAATCATTGATATTGGTCCAGTTGAAAGAATTGTTGTTCACTCAAGAGTTTACCATATCATAGAGCACTTTGAGAACAATAACTTATCTTCATCTCTGAGTTCTTCCTGCATAAGTCATGAAATCATTTCACATGCAGTGACGCATATATCATGGATGCCTTCAAGGCCAGGCTGATGAGGCTTAGAGCAACCTGGTCTAGTAGAGGGTGTCCCTGCCCATGGCAAGGGAGTTGGAACTAGATGGTCTTTAGTAGTTTCCAACCTAAACAATTCTATGATTCATTCTATAATTCTATGATCATGACACCTATGTCAGTTCTACCAACCTTTCCATCCAGGCTTTTCTAGAGAAGATGAAATGTCTTATGTTTTGCCAAGAAGGACCAACTCTTTCTCAGAACTGTTTTTCTTGCTTTTAGGCTGTTTGTTCTCAAAAACTTTTCTACCCTGGATGTGTGAAAGGCTGTTTTCCCAGGTGCAGCACTGATGCTCTGAGATGACAAGATCTGTAGAACTGCAGAATGCTTTATGTTGGAATGGACATTTGTAGGTTTCTGGTGCAGCTTTTCTTCTCAAATCAGGGGTAATATAATGACAGCTTGCTCAGGGACATGTGGACCTGGATTTTGAGTATAGCCAAGAATGGAGATTCCTTAGACCCTCTGGGCATCCTGTCCCAACTTTTGCCCTCATTATGGAAAGCTTTTTCTTTACATTCTTTGAAACATAGAAGCAACTTTTATCAGTTGCTTTTTACTCTTTCCTTAGGCACTTCCCTGGATGTGTTTAAAAGATGGGTGGATGAGGTGCTGAGAGATATGGTTTAGTGGTGGACAGATACAGTTGGACTGGATGATCTCTAAGGTCTTTTCCAACCCAGTGATTCTATGATTCTATGAAGAGTACGGCTGCAGTGATGAAAGATGGAACTATATCCTTGCTATGGCATTCCATTAGATTCTTGAGGATAACAATGAGATCCCCATTTATATTCTTAATGATGGATAGACTCAGCTCCCTCAGCTTCTCCTGCTGCATCGTATGCTTTAGCCCTTTAACAATGCCCATATTTTAGTGGTCCTCTGTTGGATTCTCTGCATTTTTGAGATTTTTCCTTTTACTGGTGTCACGGTTAATTCCAGACAGCAGCAAAGTACCACACAGCCACTCATTCACCTCCCTTCTCCTCCACTGGGGTAGGAGTATTGGAGGAAAAGACAAGGAAACTTGTGGATTAAGATAAGTATTTAATAATTGAATATAATTGAATAAAGTAGTAATGATAATAACAATAACACTAACAAGACTACTAATAGTACGTAATTCAAATAATTTGAATACTACTAATAATATGTAATAAAAATAATGGAAAATAAAACAAATCATACAATTGCCCACCACCTGCTGACTGATACCCAGCCAGGTCAGAGATAGAGTCCAAGATCCTGAGAGCCTGAGATGGATCACAGCAGAGTCAGAGTGAGCCCCATAAGTGAGAGTATGAATGAGAAAACCAACTAACCAACATGCCCCCCTGGCCCACCCTCAACATACATAATGAGTATGATATTCTATGTAATGAAATAGTCCTTTGGTGAGTTTGGGTTAGTTGTCTGGATTGTGTCCCCTTCCTGCTGCTTGTAGCACAGAAGTTGGGAACACTGGTGTAGTATCAGAAGAGAAAAAGTCCATGATGGTACAGTACAGAGACAGTGGGGCTACTGGAAGGCACTGGCCCTGGACCAGCAGAGCTATTTTGCTCAAATCATCTGCCTCACTGCCTGTAATGCAAATCATGCTTCAAATGACAATTAATAACTACTGTCTTAAACAATGAACAGTAGAGAGGAGCTTCACATTTTAAAAGAAGACAACTGCTGTTGACCTCTGTGTGAAATATTTTGAGGACAAATGTCAGATTACAAGTTAGCTGACAGTACCGATAATGCTCTCAAAAGTGTACACAGTGAGGTATTTGTGGTGAAATTAATGAGAAATATATTGAATTTCATTCAGCTTACCACAAATGTCATCAAACATAATTTACTTTATTTCTCTCCCCCACATACAATATTCTGCTGCAAATTTACAAAATTAAAAAATACATTTATAAATAATATGCCTTTTGTCTAGTGTTTTGAGAAGTTCTACAGAAAAATCACAACTGCTTGCAGAGAAAACTTTGGCTTAGTTCCCCATGTTAAAATTCACTAGTCACAGTGAGAGACTTTCATGCTATTAAATGGATGACTGAATGTTTTGCTATCACTGGCTGATGGCTTGATGATATGCTGTTTCATTTCCTAAGAAGTACACACAAGTATCTCTCAGCCATAGGTCCTGACAGACCAGACGTGCCACATGAATGCACAGATGCAGTAACGGAGTTAATAGAGCTGAGTGTGTTTGCAGAGTAATTTCTGGAACTACATGGATGGAGTAGAAGGAGCTTGACTGATCTTTTTTTCAGAAGTCCATCTCTTTTAGATGGTGAACCACTACATTTTGTAACAGCTGAAACAGTAAGACAGATTTCATGGCCATCCTATAGACAGCACTATACTATAACTGGTTCAATGAATTTTAGAACTTAAATGTCTGAGCTAGTCACATCAAACCTTGGTATTTATTTTGTCTTGTAGAATGGTACTGTATTTCAGTGACCACTATCTGTAACAAAATTAATCTTTTTCAGAATGGAGGATCAAAATAAATAAAATTTCATAGCTGTTATTTCCAATGAAATGTTCAGCATGAACAAATCCAGTGCCACATGGAAGATCACCTTTCCCTGAAAATCATACAGGTTTCTGTTAAACCCTTCAGATTCAGGCAGTGAACTTTTACAGTCTTGAGAAATTTTCTTAAGTTATCAATCTAAAAAAACCAGTTACCAGTTTCAGAAAGGTTAGTTTTTTATAGGATCGATAATGCAAAAAAAACATGATCACTGCATCCAGTCTTTTGGGTGACTTCAAGAATAAATAAATGATTTGTGAAAAATGAAAAAGAAAATGTTGCAGGAGTACACTGTAGATGAATAGCTCACCAGGTTCCAGGTCAGCGGTAGAAGTTATGTATCTAGTCTCCCATGATCATCCTACCTGTAGCACACTGCAAAAAATTTATTTCCTAAAAATAACTGAATGAAATCATTCTATGATTGTGAATCTTGTAATATTACTCCATAATAATGGATAAACACAAATATGAAATCACTGTAATGACCTCCAGAGTATGTTGGTTATGCTACAGTAAATACCTTTTATTTGCAGAGGTATTGATTACACTGCCAAAATAAATTGACTTGCATGAATACATTCTGGGAAACAAGAATTTAAATTTCTAGTCTAGATCTTCAGCTGATGAATATGGATAAAATCTTATTGATTGCATCTAATTTTCATCAGCTAAGGCTTTGACCCTCCATATTCACTGCAGTGAAGATATAAAATATTCCTAAAAAAAAAAAAAAAAAGACACACTGCCACAGATTCCAACAATTCCTTGTATGTTAAATCATAATCAAGGTCAAATACAGCTTGAAATACAGTCACATAGTATTGCAGATACAGACATACAGGCTAATTTAGAATGATGATTAATTTCAGTTTCAAGGAAGTAAGGAAGACCCAGTGACCTACAGGCCAGTCAGTCTCAGCTCTGTGGCTGGTAAGATCATGGAGCAGATCCTCGTGGAAACTATACTAAAGCACACTGAAAATAAGAAATTAATTGTTGACAGTCAACATGGCTTCACTAATGGCAAATCATGGCTGACAATTTGGTGGCCTTCTACAACAAGGTTACAGCATTGGTGGATAAAGTAAGAGCAACTGATGTCATCTATCTCCACTTGTGCAAAGTATTTGACATTGTCCCACAAAATTTCCTTGTATTTAAATCTGAGACATATCCAATTGTATTTGAAGGGTGGACCAGTCATGAGGAAGAAGTTGGATAGTCACAAAGAGTTGTGGTCAAACGCTTGAGGTCCAAGTGGAGAATAGTGATGATTGGCATTCCTCACGGGGTGGTATTGGGGCTGGTGCTGTTTAACATCTTTGTCAGTGACCTGGAAAGTGGGATTGAGGGCATCCTCAACAAGTTTGACAAAACCAGGCTGTGTGGTGCAAGTCAACACACTGGAGTGCAGAGATACCATCCAAAGGGACCTTGACAGGCTTTAGAGGCGGGTGTATGCCAACCACATGAAGTTCAACAAGGCCAAGTGCAAGGTCCTGCACATGGGTCGGGACAATCCCAAGCACAAATACAGGCTGGGCAGAGAATGGATACACAGCGGCCCTGAGGAGAAAGATCTGGGAGTGTTAGTTGACAAGAAGCACAACATGAGCCAGCAATGTGCATTTTGATCCCAGAAACCAATCATATTCTGGGCTGCATCAAAAGAAGCATGACCAACAGACTGAGGGAGGTGATTCTCCCCCTCTACTCTGTTCTCATGAGACCCCACCTGGAGTACTGTGTGGGTCCTCCTTATGTTAGGTATTCTCTGGGGTCCTCAACATAAGGACATAAAGCAGTGGAGCAGTTCTAGAGGAGGGTCACAAAGATGATCAGAGGGTTGGAGCACCTCTCCTTTAAAGGCAGGCAGAGAGAGTTGGTGGTGTTCAGCCTGGAGAAGAGAAGGCTCCATGGAGACCTTATTGCAGCCTTCCAGTACCTGAAGGGAAGCTATAAGAAAACTGCACTGAGACTTTTTATAAGGGCATGTAGTGATAGGACAAGGGGTAATGGCTCTAAACTGAAAGAGGGTAGATCTAGATGAGATATAAGGAAGGAATTCTTCACGGTGTGGGTGTTGAGACACTGAAATAGGTTGCTCAAAGAAGCTGTGGATGTCCCCTCCCTGGAAGTGTTTAAGGACAGGTTAGATTGGGCTTTGAGCAACCTGGTCTATTGGAAGATGTCCCTGCCCATAGCAGGGGAGCTGGAACTAGATGATCTTTAGGGTGCCTTCCAACCCAAACCATTCTATGGTACTAAAATTTTATAATACATTTTATTTCTGATTCCATTCTTTCAGTTCATATCTACAAAACAGAAAATGCTATTTTGGGTAGTACTTTTGTGTCCAAGGAATTTACCTACTTAGAATCATAGAATAAAATCATATAATTGTTTGTGTTGGAAAAGACCTTTAAGATCGTTAAGTACAACCATTAACCTAGAACTGCTAAGTCCAACACTAAACCATTTCCCTAAGCACCACATCTTCAGAGCTTTTAAATACCTTCAGGGACAGTGACTGATTTAAGATAGCCTTCAAATCAGATGAAAACACCTTTACGGTGAAGGTCAATGGGATGTTTCAATTATTATTCTTTACAGCTTTCTTACTTCTGGAACCCAACTGGAAGAGCTCACCTGCTGATAAAGCATGACACTTTGGGAGAAAAGAAGGCAGAAATGTAGCATGGAAAATCTGGCTAGGCCTGGTTAGCAGCATATGAAGACAACAACAATACAATCAGGCATTTGCCTTTCAGGGAAGGGGAAGCCTTACAGGGCAGTAGAGAAACATAAAGATTTTCCACTATAATTTAAAAATGGTTTTATAATGAGCAGCGCTCAGAAATCAGTAAGTGAAAATTTGTCCAAACAGTGGGTGCTGGAACTCATGTAATGTTTTGTAATTTGAACTTCCATAATATACAAACACTTCAAGTCTCCGGTAGTGCAAATTGTGAGGCAGCATCCAGGTAGCAACTGAGAACTCCCTTCTGCTTGGCCTCTGACTGCAAAGGCAGGCCATACAGTCAGCGGAGGACAGTCCCGGCTCCACCAGGGACACCGCAAAGGTCTGACGAGTGCATGAAGCCCAGTCTGGTGCACACGATGAAGAGGATTAACTTCTTGATTTCTTGATACTATTGCTCTATTTTCTATTTACTAATATCTTCTTCATTGAGTAATCCAATTATATTAAATAGGATGAAGTTAGTCATCTTAATTTAAGATAGAAGGAATTGACTTTTATTACTTGAGTAAACTGTTTTGAGACCTATTGTGCTGGGTTTCTGTAGTGGTGGGTTTTGGTAGCAGGTGAAGGGCCAGAGGCATGGCTCTTCTGAGAAGCTTTGAGAAAAGCTCCCCAGCTCCAAATCAGACCCAACTCTGGCCATGATCAAGCAGGTCAGCACCCCTGCAAATTACATATTCAAGAGGGAAAACATGAAAGATGAGCAGCTTTGGAAGCAGAAACAGCTTCCAAAGAGAATGGAGAGAATCAGTGTGGGGAGAGGAGTGGGATGTGAGAGAGACAACAAGGCAGACAACAAAAGTCAGTGCAGAAGGGAGGGGAGGAGGTGGGTCAGAGAATCACCTGCAGCATGGGGAGGACCCCATGCCAGGGCAAATGGCTGCGGCTAAATATCCAGTGATTCTATGTAAAGCCCATGCTGGAGCAGTCCACTCCTGAAGGACCACACACTCACAGAAGGGACCCACGCTGGAGTCATTAGAGGAAAAAACTGCAGCCCTTGGAAGGAGTCATGCCGGAGAAGTTAATGGAGGGCTGTCTCTTGTGGGATGGATCCCACACAGCAGTAGGGGAAGAGTGTGAGTTCTCCTCGACCTCGAGGAGGAAGGAGCAGCAGAGACAAGGTGTGGTGAAATGATTGGGAATCCCCTATCCCCCCATCTCGCTATGCATCTGCATGGAGGGATGTAGACAAATCAGGGCCAATGTTGAGCCCAGGAAGAAGGGAGGGGTATGGGGAAGGGTTTTTAAGACCTGTTTTGTTTTGTCTGTCATTGTCCTACTCTGATTTCATTGGTAACTAATTAAATTGTTTTTTCTTCCCCATGTTGGGTCTGTTTTGCCCATGACCATAATGGGTGAGTGATCCCTCCGTGTCCTTGCCTCAATCCACGAACTTTTCCCTATATTTTCTCCTCCCTATCCCACCGGGAGGGAGGGAGTGAGTGGCTACATGGTCTTTTGTTGTTTCTGGGCCTAAACCATGACACCAATATATTACTAATGCAGCATAATTGCAGATAAATATAGCTGTTGGTAGATATTTATGACTCATGCAGCTATGGAAAACAAAGTTCTTTTTACTGAAACCAATTAAGACTCACCCAGGTTAGTATTAATATTGGTACATGTTGTCATATATTTTGGACTATGGCTATGATAGGAATCTTTCTGGAGTTAAACTTTCATAGTAAAAAACTTTATTTTTATATTCAGCTTAAAAATTTGGTAAGGCTTTTTCTCATATAAGAAAATTCAATCCACCATATTGATGCAGGGTCTCTGTGATACTTCTAGCAAATACTCTATTTCTTTATATTTCAGAAGAAAACTCCTAAGGAAAAAATACATGTCCATGCAATTTGAATCCCAAGTTTCTTTCCTGGTAAGAGCTTCCAGACTTGGTCTGCTTCTCTTAGGATTTAATGCATTTCCTTGAAAGAGTCATATGGCATTTTTAATATAGGGCCACATGCAAATATGGAGTTGGGTACCTTATGTAAAACTGAGGGATAATGAAGGTATCTAAAATGTAAAAAGCAGCCAGGTAATCCTGTTGTAGACACGTGTATTTTCGTGAGATTGGTTATTCGAGTGTTCCATGTTCTCCTGCCACCACATCTATCCCTACTTGAAAGATACTTTTTCTATACAAGTACCTTATTGTTTACTTTTGTACCTAAGTCCTTTTTGCATCTCTTAATTTCTTAGATATAGTCAGAGATTGCCGAACAGCAACAGCATCAATCAACTTCATCCCAGCAGTTTTATACAGCCAGGGAACAGCCATCCTTTCAGGTAAGTGTTTAGAGATTGTACCACTTGTACAAGGAGTGAGAAAGGTATTTCAGATCTTTTTAGCCAGAAAGCATTCAAACCTAGGCTGTCCAGCCTAGAATAAAGGACATTGCTGTTTGAAGAGGCTAGATTGAAGTACTGGTATGTCTTCTCTTCTTCTGCTGCCTCAAGGAACTACGTACTTCATGTGAGGCAAATTAATTTAACGTGACCAGAAAAACACAGAAGTGACAGAACATGAGATGGAAAAGGGAACATTATTCTTTATCCTGTTAAGATTGGTGATCAGCAAGGTTGGAATAATTCCACATTCTGGCTTCCATTCCAAGTATGTTTTATGACTGCACTATAGGATGATTACATAAAACATACAGAAGATGTTATCAGTGCAGTCGACAGTTTTCTCAGTCTCACTCAGTTCTGGCATCAAAGGCGATGTGTCTTCTAATTAGCACTTTCCAGGCAACAAGTCTTATATTTTCTCCCACATGATGCCACAGGCAAGGAGAATTAATTGGCCCTAGTATTTTGGAACAGCATCATGCTCCTATAAAGAAACCCAGACAGCATCCCAGGATGAAGAAGAGTGCATCATGAAAGATAGGTGAAGTATCCTTCAAGTTTACGAGGCTCCAAGGCTCCAAATGGATAACATATTTACTGAGGCACCCTAGAACACAGGAAAGGTATGCAACAGTTGAAGAGCTCAGGAATGATCAGACAGCAAAACATATGACTTCTAATGAAAGATTGAAACTCCTTAATTCTGCAAAGGAAAACTATGAGACTTGATAACAGTCTTCAAATATGAGATGAAGCAAAAATCCATAGGTTTAAATTGCAGCTAAGGACACATAGGTTAGACTTTAGGAAAAATTTTCTAAATTCCAGGATAATTAAGCACTACAACACATCACCTAAGAAACTGTAGGATCTCCATCATGAAAGTTTTTTAAAGAGCAGATCAGATAAACATATAAGGTATAGCTAAGCCCATTTCTGAAAAAGGGAGATGAACTAGATGACAATGATATTCCTTGCAGATGAATTTATATTAATTTATCAGATATGATTCAATTTTGATTTGAGACTGAATTAAAAACAGTTGGGATATATTTTTTCATTAACAAACTGAGGCCTTGAGTTAAGATCCAAGTAGGAAGATGACTATACCTAAGCCAGTCAATCAATATTTGAAATATTTTGGTATTTCTAACCTAGTATTTTTGTTACTGGCATTCGTGGACATATAGAAGGTAAGAATAACTGTATTATTTTGCTTTTCTATAAGATTTCCCTGCTCATGGAAAAAAAAATATTCACACCTTTTATGGAATAGTCATGGTGTGTTTTAGAGGTTAAAATTTACAATTATTTTCTGCACCAAACCTGAAGAGATGTTTACTTCCTCTGTTGCTAGCACCATCAAATAAAGCAAACAAGTAATGTTCATGTGAAGGCAAACAAAATAAATGAGTCAGGTAATTATAAAAGGAACACTGACCTATTAAAAATTGGTCTGATCTTTAAGAATTTTTAGCATAGGAGTAGTAATGATATTAAAATAGAAAAAATATTACAAGTAGTCATTAGAATTTGCATATGTGAGTAAGAATGCACTTAATTACAAACTACATTCTGCAAATTATTTAGAAGCTGTATATCAAAGAAACAAAAAAGAAAGATTTAGGGAGTACGGGTTCTGAAAAATTTTCTTATGCTGCAAGACATTTCCAAAACCAAATTATTTACAAGAACAAATTAAGTTCAGAAATACACGTTTGACATACAGGCATTTACTGTATGTAATGGAACATTATCTCAGTTAGATCAGAATGGGTTCTTTTTGTATGTAGAAGTACATGTGTTAAAATATTGTGTCACTTGAAGCCAAAATAGCATATGCAAATGAGAAAGTCAACTGGCAAACTGCAGGTGTAATAAATTTCATGGATTGTGTAATTTTCATGCAGATTTTTCTTCAGCCGCCATCAGCACTGTTGTTTAAATGCTTGTGCAATGCAGCCCCTGCTTGCCGTGCTGAGTCAGCACTCCAGAGTGTTCTGTCTCACTGTTAACCCAAATGGGCTGAAGGAGCTCACTGCCTCACTGAAACCCTGTCCTGAAGCTGTGGGTGGGCAGCTGGAAGAGCAAGTGAAGGATAAAAGTGAGAAACCTGAATCCAGAACGTGTTGCCTTGCTAAACGCAGAGTAGGAGACTAGAGCGGATCTCAGAGGTGATCAGATCCAGTGTAGGTGTGTTCTGCAGTGGAGTGGGGAATTGCAGCATGCAGAGGGGTTTCCTCAGCTAGAGCAACCCCAGGGGAGCAGAGAGACCTGCCAGGAGCTGGAAACTCTCATTAAAGTGGCTGAGGATGTGTGAGCAGATCTGGGAGTAACAGTGGCACTCCCCACCCCAAAAAATGACAGCTCTGGGGAGCACGAGTGACTAGGAGAGCTGCCAACAGCGCAGGCAAACAGGGAATGGCATGACAGCCAGGGCATGGTGTGGCAATTTGCATGGGAGAGCACACAGGGATAGCACCCCCTCGAAGGACTGCAAGAGTGTGAGACTTGAAGTACATACAACCCAGCAACCTGGCACCGTTCTGT
>NW_010245634.1:10527-31524 GCF_000690775.1 Eurypyga helias | reverse complement strand
TGTTGCTATCTGTCTGTAGAGGGCACAGAATTTGTTACATGTTTATTCTGCAATGCCCATGACCTCCATACTTTTACCAAAAGGATCTTGCTTATCTTTACATTAAACACTTTCCCCCTTCCATCCTGCCTTTTTTAAACTTCCATCATACAACTGCTACACTTTACACATATTTTTCCCCTATTACATCTTCATTTTTAGATCAGTTATATAAGATTGTGTACTGTCCCATTTGCAATATTTTATTAAAATCTATGTGTAATAACAGCAGTAAAGATAGGCAAAGTGTTAACCTACTGTGCCCGGGCATTTAGACCAGTGGATAGGGTTTAAAGCCAATGCTGTCACTAACATCCTCGAATAGCAAGTTGTAGCCACGTATTTCTGACAAACGTTGCAGCTTCCATCACATGTTAAGTTTAAAAGGGATGCAGCAGAGAAGTAAAGAAAGTTTATGTTGTGTCTTTTGATTTAAGTGATAATTGCAGTGATTGACAAGAGTGAGAAACAAGAAGGAAGCTATGGAAGTTTATAATGCACTGACATTTACAGGCAAGGATGACTGTCACAATTGTCAGAACTTGAATAAATATGTTAATTTCCCAACTCTTGCAATAATGAGGTCTCTTCTTTTTTGTGATATTTTGTTATCAAAACTGCATTATCTCTCCTTCCCACCCAACATACGACAAAGCACGCACAAAGAGTCACCTTTTTAAATGTGATCAAAAAAACCTGACATTTAGGCCTAACTCTAAGGTGGGCAGAGCACCAAAAATGCTTATTGAAGGGAAATCTCAAAAGCTTCAGAGCTTCAATTTTGCCCCACTCTTCACATGGCCATACATCTAGCAGGAATTACGCACATAAAGGAGAACTTTCTTCTGCAAATCTAGGTTTGAATTTTCCTAAATTTGACCTATTTTTTTTTGTTTTGGTCATCCCTCACTTATGATGAAAATCCAGGGATTAAATCAGAACCTTATAGAATCCCTGAAACAGTTACACTTTTTCAAGAACAAACCAGGCAGAGCACTTTCCTGTTGGAAACCACTTTATCTACAAAGATAAAGATCAGTTTAACTCTTTTCTACCTTCAACACAAAACTGAGCCTGACAAAGTTTGATAATTGTTCAGACAGATTTACCAAAGATCGCATGGTTATAAAAATGGGGGAGGAGAGCGGCGGGAATGTTTCTGTTCATGGCCACAGACAAGAGAGACTGTAAATAGATGCAGTGACAGAGTCACAAAGCAGCTTTCAATTAAACAGTGAGGACATCTGATAAAGAACTGAAGAAGGTAAACGTGCATATTTAGAGCAAGGTATGACCACATCAGTCTCAGTTCTTCAAATCTGAAGGAAGAGGGTAAACAGCCTAGAGGGCACAATCTCACATCGTAGCTTTGCACTGCAACCAATTTAGTGCAGAACTGTAAAACAACATTACCCAAAGCAAGCTCCCGCAACATACTCACCACAGATATAATAATTAATTTGCAATTAATTAAATCTATAAAACAACAGCAATGGATTAGCTTTAGAGATGATGCTACAGAAAAGTAAATGATTGATGTTAGTCAAGATTAAGGAGATCACAACTTGCAAAATCAAAAGTAAAAACTTGATTTCATGCAAGATATGACTGCTAATCACACAACAGAACTAAAAGAGCACAACTGAAGTAGTAAGAAAACAGAAAATAAAGTACTTTGATGAATCCCCTTTTGCACAAAGGGTCAACAAAAGACCCTTCCCATCAGCTATTTCTTCCCATGTGTCAAAAGTTACCCGAGTCTGTGACCCCAGGAGAATAAACATTACAGTATCTTAGCATGACGTGACACTTCAAAGACCTTGAGCCATACCACTGAGCTCACTATCTGAGTTTTCCTTCTGGTATTGAAAGATTATTTAGAAGCCATTCTCACTAAAACATCCAGGGAAAAAAAATTCAAAAGAAAGGGTTTTTTTCCCCGAAAAGGAGGAAAAGAACAAGGGTTTAAAACATATATAAACAAACAGAAGGGGAAAGATGCCAAGTGTGAGATGCCATATAGCCTTTCTCCATCCAAAACATCATTGTTCCTCTACTTAATGTAATAAAGACAAAATTTAAAACCAGAATTGACCACAGCACGCAGATAAGATTTCAAGTTTGAAAATTCAGGCAGGGGCTCAGGCTGCTGGTGCTTTAACTGTATTCATACTCTTTATTTTTTTTTTAAATGAAAAGTTCAGCATCAAATCAGTTGAAAACTATTTTTGATTCCCACTTTTGTTGAACAACAAAACGAAAACCAGAAGCAGCACAGAGCTTGTGTTAGGGGAAAAAAAAGTGCCCAGTATTTCATATGGAAAATGGGATTTGCATAAATGCTCTTACAGTTTTACTATGAAGGGGGGTTCCTTCTGCTTAACAACCTTCTCAGGTATATAAATTAAATTATAGATTTACTGCATGTGTTGTTATACAGAAGTCTGGAATAATACTTGGAACAGAGCTACAGCTTTACCTGATCACATTAAGGAAAATACCAGCATAATTCCTGAAACAGTAGGGTATGAAGCAACTATATAAGAAGAAACTACTTTCCCACCTACTTTCAAGGGGAAATTTCTTCCCACAAGTTCCCAAAATCCCTACATAACCTACAATCCCTACATTTTGGGAATATGAATATTAAGTGCAGTGTTGTGCCAAGATGTTACAAAAGATGTTAGTTACACTAGTGAGTTCTTTATGAGGGTTTTGTCTTCAGCACAGAGAGGAAGGAAAATCAAGGATTTTTGTAAGGTAGTCAGAATTGCTTGTGTGGGTCATATGGGATGCTGGGTATTCTGAGTTTAATGCAAAACATTCACCCAACTCTACTCCTTGTCTACTTTTTATCATTCCTAAAATATCACAGTTTACAACTTCTCACTCCCAATAATAATTTAAATCAAAATAAAAACTATAATTTATGTTGAGGTCTTATCTATTTAAGAGCAGATCTCATTAAACCAATCAGAATATTAAGTAGCTGTGAGCATATAGCATCACAGCTTCATTATTCAAGTATGTCATACCAACATAACCTATCAATTTAACCACATAGATTATCCAGGCTCCTTGTCTTTGAAATTCTCATGTAACATCAAACATTTTCTGTAATTAAGAAAATCATTTATTTTTTTCTCAACACCAGTACTGAAACATAGTCAGAACACATGATTATGCCTACAAACAGTATAATGATAATTTATTCATTACTGGTCTGTTGGGTATTTTTCCAGTTGTCGTAGGCCACATTCACTCAGTGAAATGCAGTTCCACAAAAATAGTCCTAGCTAAATCAGATTTATTAAATTCTCCCTTCATGAGACATTTGTATAAAACCAGTACATCTCAGTATTTCTGTGCATCTGCAAAGCACTAAATTGCCCTAATGTAGAATCATAGAATGGTTAGGGATGGATGTGCAGCACTAGTGACAACTTTTAGCTCCTATATACTTTTGAATTTATCTTTTTAAAACCAACAAACTTTCAGAAGGTTCCACTAGCAAACAACAGATCTTTCCTTGAAATAGCATCTATGGAGGTACCATTTCTGCAAAGCCTCACTTTCAACAGCTAAAAGGACAGACAGAATCAGCGGGTACTGAAATATTCTCACAAACACCACCCAGTGTCAATACTCCTTTATACTTGGCTGCAAAATGTTTGATGTCAGGACTGTTACCTTCATTACGGCTTCGTGAAAGGTCTTCCAGAACTAGAGATAATTTTTGCAAGTCAGATATATTAAAAGACACATGTAATCATACTTCCTCAATTTAACCTGGAATTTTTAAGTGTGTGTTCTTTTGCACTTAAAATCTTGATCCCTCTTGCTTCTAGCTCCAAGTATCTCTGAAGAGCAATAAGTCACACTGGTCTAATTTCAGGTTACCAGCTCATTGCTTCCTGTTAACAAGACAATTTTCCCAAGTATTTTTCAAGTGTACTCATTTAATAGCATTATCATTGTCTTCCAACAGTGTTAATGAACTCCACATAAATAGCAGACATATTCATTACAAAGGTCTCTTGCCTCAGTTTTTAAACTCTTTGAAGAATTACTTCCTTAAAGTGGAAAAAGCAATTCATGTGTCAAGTTCTGCTCCCACTGAAATCAGGAGTCCTGTTGGCCACGATATCTGTCCAATGTAATCAAGAGTAAGAACTACATTACAGCCAATATTTGTGCTTGGTACTGGCAATATATTTCTCATATAATGAGCGTACAGCCTCCCTTCTCAATGCACAGTCCTCCATGTGTGTTTGCATTCCCTCAGAGTATACATAATACCCTCAGAGACTTCCACAACTTACTCATTTACCACCAATTCTCCCTAAAAGTCAAGGGGGAAATATATGCTCTCTCTTGTCCATTTGCTACTTCTAAATCAATCCCTCAGATGGCAATTTATTTATTTGGGTATTTCATCAAAACACAAAAGAAAATGAGTTAGTGGCTACTCATGACTTATGATACATCTTCAAGTAAAGCAATCATACTGAATATTTTATCCAATTATAATTCACATACTTCAGTGATTTGTATCAAACAGCAGATGAGGATAGACATTGTCTTTTGATGAAATGTCTGAATATTTGATACAATGATGTACTACAACATCAAAACACATAATCAAATAGGCATTGTACTGAACAGGCAGACTTACGGTTTCACAAAATCAATGCAATGGACCAAGAGAGGATTTAATGCAAAAGCCCCAGTCATGTGTTGTTTGTATTCTGATACTGGACACATGTCCTTAGAATTAAGAAGTTTGAGCGGTGTCCACAGCTTGTTCTACACAGCATTAGGATTGGAATATGGATTTCCTACATACAGAAAGCAGGAGGATTGGCACACTTAAAAATATCGCAAATATTGTGGAAAGCAAAAACCCTTTCCCTCCAAGCTACAGGCAGTGTGTGTCTCGGTAGATGGTGACACATCACTGTGGAAGAGGTGGCAAGTACCCAGATCTTGGGCATGGAGTTACTGTTGCATCTCACATTTACTAAATAAAATAATTTATTAGACTTTGAACTCAATCCCATGATCAACAGCTGAGGAAAAGCAGTCAAACAGCAAAAAAGAAACATTTTGGGAAAAGCTTAGATTCATCTTTTTATCTTCCATGTGGCTTTTGCTTAAGAAATACAAAGATGCCACTAAAGTTGTCACTATACCCGTCAGTCAGCAGAAGGACATTCTCCACAGTGAGCTCCTGTTTCTAGCATTGCCTCCTTAATGACCGGTCACAGACGGTGCTGGCACTGGGTGAACTGGGATATTTCAGCCAAAGCTTCCCCCTCCTCCCCCCACAGACTTTGCTCAGAGCAAAGATTGAACTTCTGCACAAGTTTTTATAAAGTAGAAAAGTTCTACATTAAAGCAGCTGAATACAAGAGCACACCACGGAGGGGTGGTCCCCAACAAGAACGATGTTACTGCTAATTACACACTGTAGGGATGGACCCAGGAGCAGAGCAGGACAGGCAGACCAGTAAAAATAACTGCTCAGGAAATGGCAAAGGAAATCTCAAGTGTGGGAAGGTCTAACTGTACAGCCCTTAACAAGGCAGCAATGATCCTGGCAATTTTCTCCGATATTTTTCCTTCCACTTCAGCAAATACGCCATCCCACCTAGTCTGAAGAGGCTGACACACAGTTGGATAGGACTCATTAGCTGATAGCACCCAGATGCTTGACAGCATTACACTGAGCACTCAATAATGCGTATTATTGAGGAGAGGGGGGAATGAAATTTAACAGCAATTCAGACCTTAAAAATAAATATAATCCTTCTACACAGTTAGATGTTTTTCCTCACGGTATTTTCTCCAAAGATATTTTCAGCAAGCCCAGCTGCAGAGACTGGTGCAAAATATCAATACGGTCTGTAAAGCCAAACCTTTGCACGTCAGTGGGCACCCGACGGAAGGAGCTGCCCTCCATCGAGGCATGGTTCTGCATAAAAGGAAAGGAATTTGCAAAGCAGTGTTTTGTTTCTTTCACAGGGAGGGAATAACAAGCACCTTCTAAAGGACAGTGAGAGCCAGAATATATACAGAGGTGTTTAATTTACAGCTGTAAAAGCCCCATCCTCAAATTCTCTCTAGAGGCCTACTCCCAGAGGCCCCAGTGGCAACAGCAGGCCTGGTGTGAGGGGGCTGCCATTACTAGGCCATACCCCCCCAAACACATACCCCTCCCCAGGCTCCTCACAGCCTCCACCTGAGCTTCACCAGTTGCCAGGCAACAGCCACATGGGTATTTTCCCCATAAAAAAAAAAAGGAAAAAATAATTAACTGTATATATAAATACAGATACTCGCACAAAACTTCCAGCCACAGACAAGCAGGGAGCTGGGCCGGAGGACATGAGGGGAATCCACACTCTTCGCCTCTCCCCACACGCCTGGGGAAAGCTCTGGAAACCTCTCTCCTCAGAACCTCTATTTTTGGTGAAAAACAGCCACACCATCCTTACAGGCCTGGCCTCCTTCAAAAGGGCATTCAGGGGGGAGGCTTAGTGTGGGTTTTGCTCTGCCCATGAGGGGTCAAGGCCATTCCCCAGGCAGCACCAGGGCTGACAGGACATGGAGTGGACACTGCCACAGGGGCTTTACAGCAGCAAAGACGCACAGTCCAATGAGTGACTCGAACAGACGTGAAACTACATGGGAAGCATCAGAAAGCATTAAAACAACAAAACCAAACTTCCTACCCTCAATTACTTGAGGTGTAAGCTGCTACCTTTCAAAGCTAAACAAAGACAGACCACTCATGTGCCCCTTTCCTTCTCCTGACATTTTGAGCTGGTGCAGGACAATTTCACCCACATGCCTTGCAGGAGTGGGGTTTATAAATACTTCATGAAAATTGGGTTGTTGAGCAATATTAATCTGGAGTTATCACAATTTACTTGGTGGGCAAACACAAGCCTCAAAATATTTTATACCTGCTACCTCTCAGTTATTTTACAATTATTGTTCTATTCTACCTACAGGACACTTTCAAATGTGACGTTTAGTGACATGTTTTTCTTGCCTCCTTTTCTTTTGCTGTCACATATTTTTTGTCATTTCCTTATTAAGGGAAATAAGAATATGTGGGGACCCAGAGGGAGAAAATACCTGAAACCAAAGTTACAACAGTCTTCAGACTGGCATTGATAAAGAACTGAAATGGGATTTTAAATATATTACATTTTAGGGGAAATTATTCAGGGACAATGAGGGTACATGGAGAGTCCAAT
Source organism: Eurypyga helias (assembly GCF_000690775.1). NCBI lineage: Eukaryota > Metazoa > Chordata > Aves > Eurypygiformes > Eurypygidae > Eurypyga > Eurypyga helias. The sequence continues at coordinate 24,220 of NW_010245634.1, read as the reverse complement.
GAGAGTTAATATGTACCTCTACTACAATGGGACAATCCCTGTGTGATGATTTTTTATTACTTGTTTTCATCTTGTTAAAACAAAAACAAAACAACCTTTCAATCAAAGCACTTACGTTACTGTAACAATTTATTCAGTTGTTTTCTGGCCATAAAAACCAGCCTGGACACAAAACATAAATCTGTAAATTGATACCACTGCTGATAAAAGAAGTTTGCATCTCTCTCACCTTGTTTAGACATGCCTGCACCAGTTTAGCCTCAAGCAACTCAAAAGCAGGAATACTGTAATATTTTCATGGTGTTTCCAACTCACCCAGTGGAAAACATTACTAGAAATTTCAAAAGGGTGAACTGCAAATCTTTCAGCTTATTTATCATAGCTGGTTCAGAAGGAAAATTCTGACTGAAACCCCTTCTCTGACACTCCACCTCCTCCTAAGATTGAGGAAAGAACAGATTGCAATAAACCAGTCACAGAAAATGGAAACTTTAAATAAAAGAGTTTCTAAACTTGCCTAACTTTCATTAAAACAAAGCATTATTCCATCTTCAGCTGTCATTTCCAGCATTTACATAATAATGCTAATTAGAACACAATCAACTACCTTTCCAGTGCAACAACAAATAGTCTAGTCTGTGTAGCAGCATGCTGCTAATTTCAGTTACTTCATTCATACCCACCCTAGAATTTTAAGCAGATTAGTTCATTTTAAATGGAGCTTTATGGCCTTGACAAGCCGTTCCAAAAGAAAGCAAAGATGCAAAACAACCACAAGATAATTTTTACTTTCAATCATATGTAAAGAAGTTTGAATGAGAAATGCTCTAAAACTGCACATCTGTGTTCCCATAACTATCTTTTTTGAGATTTTTTTTTTTTTTGACAAGCACAGTCCTTGGCTATTACCTTTTTAATGATAACAGAAGTGAAGGAGAAGCAGACTACAGATGCTGATCTGTGAAAACAATTAATTGCATGCAGATGCAAAATATTTTTCCCCTCTGGAGGTTTATCAAATTACCATGTGAAACCTTCCCACAAAGGAGCAGGTACAGTGAAAGTCTGAATGACTGCAGGAAGTTCCAAGGTACCTGCCCCTATATTGCTTTTAATAATAAAGACAGCAGAATGGCTCAGGCTCAGAATACTACATCCTCTGTTGCTCGTAAGCGCTCATATTTATTGAGCTCGGAAGTACAAAGATAATAGGGTTAGAAACATGTGCATTTTTCCATTATGTGCTGAGGGAAGGACAGTCACTGATGCATGCAATTTGTTTCTAATGGGCCTTGTTGTGGAAAATTAAAACTATGGCTCTGCAAGTCTTACCAATCAGAGGTTTCTCCGTTCTATTTTTGGCCTAATTTACTAATGAAATGAATCTTAAGCAATTACTGTACCTGTGTGTCTATCAGTCCTTGTAATAATGACTTAACCTGTTGGCTAGCCTTAATAAAGTCAGAAAAGGGGCAGCAGTCTCAAAGATTTTAAGTTCCCATAGATTTAATGAATTAATGGATAACTGCATTTTGGTTACAAGCCTGCTTTTCCTCTGTAAATCCTTCAAGGTCTTAGAACAGAAGACAAGACATAATTTTACTTAGTTATCAGCATTTATTTTCCTGAATATAGTCACTGACAGCGAAGCTGTCTGCAAAGGTGTTTGTCCCTAACTTCATAGTTAGAGCTGACTATAAAGGCATATAAATTTCAGTTTTAACAGTGGCCTTTCCAGGTGAATATCTTCATAACCATTGGGGTTTTTGTATATGTATTTAATTTTTCACATTTTCTAAACCAGCCTTTAATTTTCAGGAATTGTTTAAACTGACATTTACATTTTTAACAAATATTTTACATAAAAAGGTATGCTGTTGGATATCATTGTAGCAAAAAATTAAAGATGAAACTGCTTTTGACCTCACATCTCTGAGAATTTTGAAATAGTAAATATTCAAGGAACCCATAGCCCCTCTACTACAATCTTTCTGAGCTAAAGGCTGGTTCTGCATGAAGAATAATCAGAACTTTAGAAAATATAGCTTCCTACAAACATTTTAGCTATCACCAAAGAAAGAAGGGGTGAAGGTCAGTGATATCTCTCCCTTTCCCCTCCCCACCCCCACCCCCTTCACTTCAGTGCTCTCTCACCTATTGTTATTTCAAATATTTATCATGGTTACGTGCTTCAAATCCAACTTCACGTAACTCACACAACTCAACAATACTATGTGGTCTACTCATTAAAACATGTAGGAAGCTGATCTAGCTAGATATTCTACATGCTAGAATTCTTTAAAAGAAGTCGAGAGTAACATGGAGTAGGGGAAAAGAGGATAAATCCTGCTAAGGAAGGAAGTTGTTCAGCCTGATATACCATGACTGGCAAAAATGCATTTCGCATCACTGTCCTTTTACATATTAGGTCTCCAAAGTCATCTGTAAATGACATCTAAAAATGCTGTGACCATACAAAGCTGCTGGAGCATCTAGAGACAACCTCGTCCCAGCGTTTTCTCTTAAATCTGCCTTCCTCCCAGACTTACAGCGCACAGTTGAGCTGACAGTTAATCAGAATTTGGGCAGGGAGCATTTGGCAGATTGCTTCTGCAGTGGGAGGCAAAACAAATGAACTCCATTTTCACAAGATCAAAGGTTTATATGTTGAAGGGAGACGTGGGCACCTTGCTAGCATGAAGCAGCAATAAAACATGAATTATTATTGCAACACATTTTGCTCTAGAACATTATATGATAGTTTGGGACTTCACAAGTTGCAACTCATGAATAGTAAACTGTGATTGATTTGTTTTCCCCATATAGCTTCAAATCATCATCATGATACAAGCTCAGGAAAGGCTGTTTTTAATGGGGTGAAGAACTAACACAGTGATTTCTCATCAAACTAATGTGGAATAGGAAATCTGGTACACTGCAGATATGCTAATTATACAATTAACAAAAAAAATATCCTTTTTTAAATTATTGTGCTTTTAATAGGAAGAGTGTCTGCTAGTTTTGATGTTAAACTTCGCTTTCATTCCAATCCTCAAAAAGGGCATTGTCCCCACTTTCTTTTTTATACACCATCCATGTCAGCAGTTACAGATTTCACTTGCTGTTATGAAAAGCAAAGCAGTAGAGGTTGACACCTCATCCCAAAGCAGTTAACGCTCCCATGCATGGTACAAGAGAGCCAGAACACCCACGTCAGGGAATCAGACCCCAGGCAAAGGGACAAGGAGGTCTAAACATTGGATGTTATTGTGGAACATCCATTTCACTTCCTCCGTGACCTGATCCTGGTGATTTGCTTAATGAAATTCAGGAGATCTGCAGCCCAGCAAAAGTCAAACCCAGGTATTTCAAATCCCAGGTTAGTGTGTCTCAGACAGCAGGCTCTCTTTCCTTTCCTTTAATGCTATGACAGCTATGAAGAGAAAGGAATATATGTATAGGTAGTTATAGTTATGAGGGAAAGGAATAAAATCACAGCAAATATCCCTCACTGCAACCGGCAATTTCTTTATAAATCTCTTTTTATAAAGAAAACTTCATTCTTGAACAGGTCTGAATTGTGAGAAGACAACTATCCTGTGTGAGGAGACAGCTATCATCCAATCTGCAGATGATATAGTGATTATAAATGCTTTTTCTCATTGACATGTAGCAAATACTTTAATATTGCCAAGTTACAACAGCTCTCCTGCAGAAGTCCTATATAGGAGTTATTAACTTTTAAGGAAGCTGAATCATCTTGAAACAGTATCTTCCCTTTTTTGTGCACCTCTCCCTCCTGCTGCTTCTTCCAATCCCAAACATCTTTGCATTTCACACAGTTCACCCAAAATCATCATATCCCAAGTCAGGAGGTGTTTTGGCAACATGTGTTAGTTCACATAAACACTATATTATCAAGAGGATGAATAGGAGAGTGATGAATTAAGACACTGGCACTCAATCCTGCCCCCAGTACAAACCCACCCCTTAGCCTCACACTAGTTACTGTGAAGAAAACTAACTCTGTTCCAACTAAAACCAGCACACATACTTTCACAGACCTTTTCATTAAATACTGCTTTATGATACTTATGCCAAGTCTTGCCAGCTCAGGGAGGCAGACCTGCCAAAGGTGTTGCAACACCCGGCATACAGATGTACATCAGTGTCACACAGCATTTCTCAGAACACCCAACACGGGTGCTGCTGGTTTTGGTGCAATCATCCAGACAAAAGTTTCACACTGGCTTCTCTAACTTCATTTTGACTGTCCACTTACAAAACCATTCTACCAGCAGCTACTTTATGATGTTTTTAATAAAGCATTTATCACAATTACATCTGAAAATTTTTCAGTAGAAACGTTAACATCTGCTATAGGATGTATTTTTTTATCATTGCCATACATGCAGGTTATAGGATTATCATCCTGGATAGCTACTTGCCGCAGGATTTGGCAAAATTATCTGCTGTACTAATGCTGCTGCATGAGTTTTGAAATACTAGTTTTGCCTACTCTTGTTTGTACCATAGTTTATGCCTTGGTGTGCCAAGTGCTGAGACCACAGTTTAACAGTAACCATTAGCAAGGACTTCCAACTGCTCATCCTCTTGCTCTTCCACAGGAGCTGAGCAAGGTTGGATCAAATCCATAAGTCTTCACAGTGAAATTGGGAGCACTGCACTTACACCTTTGAGGGGGTGACCTGCCATCAAAATATGACCATGTTATGGACTAGGGAATGATCATGTGCTCCATTTCTACACAAAGTCAAAAAAGTTTATTATCCCTGAGTGTGGGGGTTGAAAAAGCCTGCTGAGTACTTTGACAAAAAGTTGTAGGTGCAGAGGGGTTGAATCCAGAGAGCATGTTTGCACTCAGGGGCTCTCTCAGCCTCTCCCAGGGGATGCTTCATTAACATTTTGTCTCTGGATAAGTTTCATTTCACCAAAACTGCACAGGTTATAAAAATACAGTTTAAGAAACACAAACCAAAGTACTGACAGCTTCTCCAGCCATGAGGTTTGTCACTTAAATGCAAAGCAAACAAATATGGGCAGTTCAACACCGTCCCCAGTAGAAAAATGTAAGTGGTTTCAAGGCTAGCAGTGAGAGCATAGGAATGCTAAAATCCTGTTCTCATCCTCTTTTACAAAAACTTTCTGTGGCCTTAATAAACAAGGGTAAGTCACACAAAGATTTGCTCGCATCTTCTGATAGCTCTAAGTACTCAACACTTTAAAAAAAAAAATCAGATTCTGTCCACAAAGAAAGATCTGTTTAAGTGTCATTAATCTGGTGGTTGTTCTAACCTACTCTGCCAGGACTTAATAATAAACAAAGAAATGTGATAAGGGAATTACACGTTGAGATAAACTCCCTCCCCCATTTGCAGTGTGCAATGATATTGGAAAATACTCAGTTATCCTGCCCCCAGGATATAATGGAGAGTTTTAATGGATTTGTGGAAGAAATTCACGGATTCTAGCTGCAGTAAACAGCTCTTCTTCCTATTCTATCAAAGGCTGTTTCAACATCAAGCAGCACAACCACCTCCCCTGGTGAATCCAATTTTGTATCTGCAATCACTACTCCCAGATGGTGGATATTATCAGTCAAGAATCTGTTTTTAATAACAACTTGTTTGATCTGTACAGCCTATTGCAAAGAGCAGATCCCTCTGGCACACAGTACTTTCCACTAATATTTTTGCAATTATCATAAAAGGGGGCTGTATAACCCCATCTCAAAAAGATTCTTCACAAGTTTAATTTAAAAGGAGCAGAAAACAAAACCAGATGCTAGATTAGGAGCAGAAGAACTGAATGCCTTCCAAATCCTTTTAGCAACAGTCATGTTGAAGGGAAGTAAGTAACATATCCATAAACACACACACAGAACCCAGGCCACCTAAACTTTTGCTCTTCAATTTTCTGACTGCAGATGTATTTTTCTGCAGTCTGAAGACTAGTCCATGTTACAGTTTCTTGTTCAGAGTCAGGACTTAAAAGGCAGACAAATTTTTAACACAAGGGTTAAAAAAAAAATCTAGCATGAAATGTCATTAATCTGAGCCTAAAGAAATCTCTGATTCACTCTAGCAGAATTTTACATACCTCTGCCACAGAAGATGCGATAAGAACTTTTTCCGTGCACCAAAACATTTAAATACCACAGATTCTCCTGTTCTGGCAAACCCACTTAGGAAGATATATGTAAAAAAATCAAAGGGAGCAGAACTTTTCTTCCATAAATTCAAAATGGCTTAACTAGTAAACTCATTTGTCTTCCTTACTTTTTATTAGTAGCAACTCTTGAAATGCCTGATTCCATTAAAGCTTTTTTCCTGCAATATCACTAGCCTTGAACACAGAAAGTTGCAATTGGAAAGCTAAAAGAATGGAACTAAAATGCATTGAAACCTGAACATAAGTGAATGAAATTAACTTTTCAACCACATTTGCACCAGGATGGGAACCACAGCTTTCAGAATGCGTTTAGTATGCACATGGTAACTTTTACAGCAGCAAGAAATAATACGGGTATCACCAACGTTATTTCGTATTCTCTGATTTGGTCAATACATGGGCTGTTTAAAACACTTTTTTTTTCTAACAATATACCATTGAAGAGTAGAAACAGATTTAGATTAAATCTTTGCCTGTGACATGTCTGAACACATTTGGAATAATTCAGTATAGAAAAGTAATAGAAGATTATGCTCAAGGTTTAAAGCTAGTCTGGCTCTTGGATTTACAGGTGGATGGTAACATTACTTCATCAGCACCACTGACAGACACTGAATTGTGGACTTCTAGCCAACATATCTCCTGAGACTGTTTTTACCTGAAAGGGGATAACTTTTTTATGCTCCATCAATTCATGGCCCATTTGCAGCTGTCAGGAGAAGGAGGATTCTACTAGTCATAATCAATTACACCTATTGAGAATAATCTGGATATTTTTCATAAAGACAATCAAAATTAAAATATTGGATGGTCCTTTTTTGTTCTCCAGATTTATGATTCTGTATCAATGCAAGTCTGTTATTCTACTGGGTGCAGTGCAAGTGAATGCATCTTCATAGTTCAATCTGCATTTTGATGCTTACGTTTTGTATTTATATATACACACACAAGCATATATATTTTATATATAAATAAAATCAAAGTCAGTTCCCAATTTCATGTTTGAAATCAAGCAGTCTGGGATCAGCATGCTTTGAATTTTAATAAATCACTTCAGGGCAACTGCAGGTTATGAATACAGAAGACAAGTTCTGTGCACACATTTCCAGAGCTATGTTCTCATTTAAGTGTCCTTTATTTCCTGCCCTTCGATTTGAGTATAAAAACCCTTTCTGGCTTCATTTTAGATCAAATTCTTGATCAAACAAGCCAATCACCAGTAAAACAAAACAAAAACATTTACCCTCCTATGAATCAACTCTCTATATTAAAGCATTATCACATGTCAATACATGGCAACATCTAGTGCAAAACAGACACTATGGTAAGTATAGAAAGATTCTAAGTTTAAAAAAAAAACACAAATTAAAAAAATTCAAGGGGTTGTGATTTTGGAGTACAGACTATAAAAAACACTGCCCCTAGGGTACAACTCCACAGTGCAGTATGAGGTAGGTGAAGGGGCTGATCATATGGGGGAAGGAAAACAAAAAAAGGTCTATTCACAATGTTTTACACCTTCTCATGGACACATACATCAATATTTTTCATTTGTGATCCCTGGATGTACGCTTCAGAACTCCGTCATGATAGGTTAGGACAGCAGGATGTGTGTTACAACATCCATATTTCTGCCGTACAGAGGGGATTGCACAGAGCTCAGCTATGCCTGTGCTCTTTGCTCATGTTCTTGTCTACCCATACTAGAGTAAAAATTAAGTACCTGCAAATGTAAAATGGATTGCACATCAGTGCCTACGAATTTGGAACAGAAAGGACTGGGTCTGGGGATACACATAACTTCATCAGCAGCTACCTCCCCTAGTTCAAGGAGACATCATTTCCACCATGCAAAGACATGAAGTTCGTGGAACAAACAGGGAAACTTGTGCCGCTTTCTGTCCCACAGCCCTGCTGCTCAGTTCCATCAGTCACCCCTGCTCCTGGGAAAGATCACTTTGGGAAGCAATGGAAAGCACAGAACCCGCTTAATTAAGGGCCTCCCAATGGCCATAGCATTAAGCAATCTTAATGCTCAAGAGGTAACATTCCCTGTCTTCCCAGGAGCTTACCAATGTATATGAATCCTTGAAATAATTTTCTGTTTCTATTCCAGACTTCTAATGAAAGACCTTTAGGTGAAATCCAGCCAACTCATTTCCCAGTGTTATAAAAGCTTATGCAATGCTCAATTTTTACTATGTGATGATACCTTTCATAAAAGCTTAGCAAAACAACAGTAGCCACTAAAACAACCCCTTAAGTGAGTCTCAAATCTATCTGGCAAAAGGGTTTATAATTATTGTCGTATTCATCAAAACCAATCAATTAAGCAAACGAACTACAAACACAGAAGGTTCAAGCTGTTATGGAGTTTTTCTTTACGGTTAGCCCAGCACTGAGAGAATCGGACACATTAAGACTCTTCCAAACTGTGAAGGATAAATTCCTCTCATGAATGAAGTCATGCAGACGATTCTCAGCTGGATAAGTTGTCATTTTTCATATTGATATTTGTTGTGCTCAGGGGACATTAGCAGCACAGCATGTAATGATGGGGAAAAAAAAAAACTAAGACCACCACTACTAATAGCGTCTAACTGCTTTAAAAAAACTGGTTACAGCTCACGTGTCTATACACACAAAAATAATATCTAATGCATATATTAAATATATATAAAAATCAAAATAATGTGGCTTTGGGTAATCTTATTGGTTAAAGAAAAGTGGGGGGGAAGTGGGATGCAAGGATGGAATGCCACAGGATACAAAAAAGGAAGATGGGGAACTCAGCTCTTAAAGCTCAACAGAAGCCTTCAGTGCAGAAGAACTTGCTCACACAGTAATTATCCGACCTGCTTCATTCACAACTCATTAAGGAGAGAAAAACAGACCCAACAAGGAGAAAGGTTCTGAAATGTGGTGAGAGAAGAGGGTTTCACTGCTTCCACAGCATATGTATTAATTCAGGGAAAGTTACTCCCCATCCCCAATTAAAAGCTTACTGGGTTCAGGTTTCATGCACCAGACTCCCTTTAATTTTCCTTGAACAGATGGTCACAATAAGCAGCCACACTAATTCCATTGATAAAATGCACCTTTATTGCAGGTAATACCTTTCCAACCACTTTTATCTATGGCACTGAGCAGCAACACTGAAACATGTGTAAAGGGAGCTGCAGATCTCTGTGCTTACAGGTTTCTGGGGTTATTTTTGCCACCCAAAGTCGAACACAGTCTTTCAATTAGAGAACAGCAATAGGATCAAGAACTGGAGAGTCATTTTTATGGCTCAGGGGATTTGCTGTGCAACACTGGTCAAATCTCTCAACCACTTCGGGCCTCACTTACTTGTATAATGGGGTTGATAACACCCCATAACCTTACTACGATGGGGGTAAAGCATAATTAAGGCACTTAAAGTTCCCCACAGTAAGGCACTCATAGGAAATGCAAATTATGTGATTACTTGTCTAATGGCATCAGAGTCCTCAGCATTTACTCTCATTACCAATGTCTGGTAGGAATGTGACCTCACAAGCTTATGCTTTTATTGCTCTAAAGCCACCCAGACACTGTGAAAGGGTTTGTAATGGTGACTTGCCTGATCTCGGCAATGAAGCAGTAAATTTTTCGGTGCAGAGCAACAGAAATCAGTCGCAGGTCACTATCACAGGCCCCGCTGTGGGGGATTTGTGTCTAACGCCCCAGCTGAAAACATACCATGGGTGTCCTGCGTTGGCAGAATTCTGATACTTTACTGGGTGTAACATAACTTCAGGCAACATTGACAAAGCATTGCACAATGCACACTATTTCAATCAATCAAATTCTATTTCTTAATTTTAAATTAAACAACCTGAATCAACACACTTCAGAGTTTTATAAGCCTCATTGGAAAAGTCATATATGATGAATGCAAGAGAAATTCCAAGTGTGTGACCCCACTGTGATAGGTACCTAAAAAATAAAGGCATCTATGATCTCCTGTACTGGTTTAGTTCTGAAAATAGTGTTAAATTCACAAAAGAAAGCGAAATATTAAAACAGTAGTTTCTCCTAGTACATATTGACACAGTTCTGATCTTGATCAACAAGCACCTAGAGTAGAAATGCTGTGACCCTTTTGGAGTGATACGACCTGGGTAAACTACAAGCTCTACTCTGGTTTTGTCAGTCACTATCATAAAGGAAACGTTCACTAAGTTTGATGTGCCTCCTACAAAAAACACACTCAAAAAAATAAGTAGCATCACCCAGCGAACGCCAGACCGATCAACTCAGCCATCATGAAATCTAAAGACATGCTGACCATGGTTTTTCTTACAATATCACTTTCTATTTAGGTGTTTTTGTCTTCATACGGGAGTTATTTGTTCTCTGAGACAATACCAAACATTAGCTTTTTAGTGAAGGAAAAAAATAAAATCTCTGCTGTCTAATGCTTTCTGGGGTTGCTTGGGGTTTTTTGGTTAATTTTTTTCTTGGTTGGGGGGTTTTGTTTGGTTTTGTTAGTTTTTGTTTAGTTGGTTGGGTTTTTCAAAACACACATTTATTAGTTCTGAGTTTTCTCCACAATTCAAGAGTACTCAGACCCCAAAGTTTTCCTTACATCTTCATGAAAAAATAAAGAACATGAAGACCTGGTCTAGCTTAGAAGTGTTTTTCCAGCCTGCTAGCATCCCTTAATGCTGACCAACCAGCCTGTCCTAGGTTGGTACCAATCAAGCATCAGAAGGAGAACAGATCTAGAACGCTTCTGGAGAAGGTTCACTCTCCACCATCCCAGGTGTTCTGCGTTATTTTCCTTCCTTCTTTTCCACATTGCTGAGTGTTAGGAGTTGGAGAGCTACAGCTAGTGTGCGAAAGTCCTTAGGAAATCTTTGCCAATAAGGAAAGAGTAATTACTCTCCAACCGATGAGATATGCAATGGGAAACAACGTCTGCTCCTAGCACTGGGGAAAAATTCAGTTTGACTGATCAAACTGATGGTATTTAAAACTCTTGCCCCACCATCACCACACCCCTGAGAGAAGCCAGCCAATACCATCTTGACAGGAAAGGGCTGTTTTCCATGAAAATATCAAAACTATCAAAAAACCCAGTTCTCAGCTGGCAGTAAGAAAGAAAGGCTGCCTACATATTTCTGACAGTTTTAAGAAGGAATTCACAGTTTAGGGTCCCAAAATAACTCTAATCCTATGCACATTAAAAAATCCCAATGCTATGACAACACAGGAGAGTTAGCAAAAGATAAGCAAATTTTGTTTAATACATTTTCACAAGAGCTTAACACACTGCTACACCAAATTCAATATAGCCAACTCCAGACATTTATAAACCATGAGAGAAGCCATGAAGATTAGATTACTTTTCCCCCCCCTTCTTTTTTTTTTTTTTAATTTAAAACAGATTCCCATGGTTCCAGAAGCTTGGATTTTAGTAAAAAACAGCAAGCGCTGCTTGACTCCCACCACTGCAATCAGCTAAACTGCTGGGGAATGTAAAGCAACGCAGCCCCAGACTCCTTCCCCTCTGTTCAGTTAAGTTCATTTCTGTGACTGCCTGCTGCCTTTTTTTAAAGTTGAGTTATTGCACCAAGTCCTGAGCTGGCTACCTGCTATCAGTGTAAAAATAGCAATAGTTTTTCTTAGGTACTGAAAGATACAACCTAGCACGCAATTTAAAAAAAAAAAAAAGTGTTATCCCATCTTCTGCTAGATGGTCATCTCCCATCTGCTGACACCAGGGTCTTAATTAGAACTTATGTCACTTCAGTTGTATGCTTAGTCTCTCACTGCTATTTCAAAATACAGATAAACTCTTATAAAAATATCAAAACCAAGAAAAGATACAGCATTAAAGTTTATTGCTTTTGACCAGAAGCATCAATATCTGTTTTACTGCAGTGGGGATCCCACTAGACCCCACATAATATTCATTGCCACTGGTTGTCATTTCAAATCCCTCTTGCTAGCAGAGCCCATCAGTTTAGCAGTTGATGTATAGCTGTTGGAGATGATTTGACATTTGCTGGTTCAACCTTGACTCTTTAAACAAAATAATTCTTTTAATACCACTGAGATGGTTCCTCTAGGTAGCATAGGAATAAAGCTATCTAAATACATTCTTCAGTCTTGGCATGATCCGATTTAACTACATTTGTTAAAAGGATGGGGGGAGGCGGGGCGGGGGGAAAGAAAATAAAGAAATTACAAAAAGGCTGATTCCTTAGCCAGGAAAGAAACACATGTATTTATTTTATGACTGTAGGCTAAAGTCATATTAATTTTGTTCAAATTGTGGTATATGCTGGTACTAGAAGGAATTATTGCAAAAGTTCAAATCCTAAATCAAGCACTGCTTCAAATAAGGTCATTGATGGCAGGAGGAAATATTATGAAGATGTGTAACCCTGACTGATGTGCACACATAATAGAAAAGGGTTGGACCTGCACCAGCCTGGCAGAAGTGACCAGTACTAAATTGCCTACAACACTGTAATTGTCAACTAGCATTACTCAGATTTTAAAATGGAATCTGCCAAAAACTTGGCAATTTTTCACATTTCACAAGAGCTGCACCAAAGACTTCATTTGCTGTAAATGAATTCTGTTTGTGATATCAAGCCTGACCTTCCATTCCTCTTCCCTATCTCAGTACTCATTATGCTATTAATCTCCAAAGCACCACATGTGTGTTATTTAAGACTGCTACAATAGTGCAGACCAGTTCGTTTCATCATCCCAGCACAACTGAAATTTTGAGTTGCTGGAGGAAGAAGTTGTGATTTACCAATATTTAGAAGACCGTGCTTCTCAAACTGAACTCAGTCTTGCCTAGAAGGACTCACAGATATGCTGCAACCACAACAGCTCACTTCCAAGCCAAACCCACACAGACTGATCTCCTAGGGACAATATATCCTGATGCACTGTCTCAGTTTCAATTGTCGAGTCCACTGAAGAGATTTTACTCTGAGAACAAAACCATGATGAAATCTAATAAGACAATCCAAACAGCTCAAACTTTTATTTTGAAGCATGCAACGTGGATTTTTTCATGCACAGAAAACAATGGGAAAAGAACTTCCTCTGATCTCAGATTCAGGCTAGTGTGTATGCTGAGGCAGTAAGACATCTCTGGGCTAAAGAGGTAGCTCAATACCTACAGAGAGCTGGATCACAAGCTAAACCCTCATACCTTGATACAAAACATAGAAGTACTTTCTGGAGTCTGAGATTTGGTTAAGCTGTCCTGACAGACATAGTACAGAACTGTCTTCCATTTTAGAGTTATAAAGGCCGAGTTTACTTTTGTTATTTTTTTTTTAATTTGTACTCATATCAGTACCCAGGGTCCCATTTCAGCTCTAACTGAAGATCCTTTGTGATTTATTCAATCAGGGATCAAAGTCATCATTCTCTAGCACAGAAAGGAAGTGAAGTAGGTAACATATAGAAATTTCCTAGTGTTGTACTAAAGAACTTTGTTCAGCAG
>NW_010245634.1:0-10509 GCF_000690775.1 Eurypyga helias | reverse complement strand
AGCAGGAGCTTTAAAATCTTAGAAAACTGAAAACATAAGAAATATATTACCAAAAAGCAAAATCTATATTCTCATCAGTATTATGCAAACTAATAAAACCCTATTATTCTTTCTCAATTCATGAAGTTGCTACAGTGCAGCGCAGTATTATTTAAGCTGAGATTGTTTGTGATATCCTGTTTCCTAACTTTAAGAATTGAGAGTTGAAAATGTTCTTAAGGCATTTTATGTTGGGTAGGATGAAGAATAAATGTGTTCAGGGGTTAAGGAGGATGTAAGACCCAGGTTGCCTGGACATTTTTTATGATCATCTTCCTTACGGATGGACCGGCACAAGAAATTTACATCTTACGCAATTGCATTTATGTAAACAGAAAGCATCCTGAGCTCCAAACAAAATACTTGATCCCAGTGTAACTGCTACACCATGCTAGAGGTTTCATCAGCTTACTGCGGTAATGCACCCAGCCTGTGTTTGCATACACGAGCGACCACGCAGGTCAGTCACCAGAGTCAGCCTTGCCTCCGACCGCTCTCATTTGCAAGTCACTGACGGAGTCAACCTAACATCAATCATGCAGAGTTTCTGGGTTCTCCCTCTGCTTTGCCTGATTTAAGCAGGTGTTTAATGAGATGCTGTTTGTTGCTCTGAGGATGAACTACCACAGTGTAGGATGGGACATAATCTGCCTTCCAGCTGCCATTCCCTACAGCTAACATGCTTTGACTCCAGCTACATATAGGTAAGGAACATACCCTTGAGATGTGCTAACATGCTTTGACTCCAGCTACACATAGGTAAGGAACATACCCTTGAGGTGTGACTTTTATTACCCCCCCCCCCTCACATTATGCTGGGAAAGATCCATGTGGCAGGCACCACAATGAACTCTTCCTTAAGCATCCAAACATCAAATGGCATTTGTACCTAAAAGAAAGGTAGTGAGCAAGATGACAGCTTATGCACATAGACAGTATTCCTACGGTGAAGGGCTACAGTTCTGCCAACAAGCAAGCTTCTCCAGCTCTGAGCAGATTGCCAACACAGCTTAACCCATCCCTGGTTTGCGTCTGTCCCCCAGCAAAGCTGGCATATCACCTTCTGAACAGGCTCTATACTTTTATAACATGAGCTTCAGTAGCTACAGCCAAGTGATTATGCATTCCTCCTGGATACTTAGGGACAGAGTCCAAGCACTGCAAGCCAATACAATAGCTTTCTCTTCTGGACTTTTAAAACCTATGTGTATAGCGAGCATACATCCCTCAAGCCTTTCTGAGAAAGATTATTTTGGAAAAATTCAGAAATTACTTCTGCAGCTGCTGAAGGTGGAGGTTTTTGACCAATGAGGCAACTGCAAGTCCACAAGGGAAGAGGCAGGCCCAGACAGCACTGTCAGGTTGCCAAAATTCAGCAAAGTGGCTGAAAAGCCCCATTTTTCCATCTTCTGGGGATCAGTTTCACACATGGAAGGGCAAATGTCTTCTGAAGAGAGCTCCATCTTTCCTCAACATCGCCCTACATACAAATAAAATCCGCTTGGCAAGAGTGTGGTCCAGACCACAGGACAAAAGGGGAGTCATCTTCTAGAGAGCAACATTTTGGAAGAAAACCAGCTCGCCTCTAAAGTTTTCCATTATGAACATTTAATCCGATTGTCTTTCAGTGGATATTTTTATCTTACTTAGCTTCAAAACAGAAACTCAACCCTTGACACCAAGTAACAACTTCAAAACATACTAGCATTTCTAAAAGTTGATGCACGGCTGTATATTGCTGGTTCTGGCAAGCACAATGCACATGAAATTTGGGAATCTCTGCTCATCTTAGCTTAACATGAAACCAGATTTTATGATGGACAATGACAGAAGAGAGCTAAGCCAATGCAGAAAAACAGGTGCAACTTCTGAAGCAACCTCAAATAATTTGATCCAATTTTCCTATTTTAAAAAAACTTTGGAAGGATCCTCAAGAGAACTCTAATTCCTATTGCAAATATAAGTCCTTATGGTGAAGCAATGAGTTCCCACAGGCCTCTCAGACAAAATTTAACATTTATATTTAAATGGACAAGCTGCAGAACAGGTAAAGTCCTTAACTGCACCTAAACAGCAGTACTGGCAGAAGACTGAGGAAACATTTAAAATGTTTTCAGGGCAGAAAAAAAAGAACACATAACTGCTGATTTAAAATCCCTTTTATGGCTCTGTTTATTGCCATTCTTATTGTAATGTCTAAGCTTGCTCTACTGCATGAGCCTCAGGCCTCCCTTCCCATCAACTTCAAACAGGGAATTTATTACAGAAATAAGTACGGCTTTGGCCCAAAAAAGTACCCACAGAATACTGCTAACTGCGAGCAGCCCTAAATACCAAATGCTCACAGTATAGCCCTTTAAAAAGCCAACCCAACAGGGCTAATAAGGAACTATCTCAGTTATTGAAAACAATATATTTCTTATTTACAAAGCTGCAGGTTATTTTCAGATCACCAATGCTGTAACATGGTGGGGACAGGGGAAGTCTGACAGACCAACAGAGGTCGGATGTTTTGCTGGTGTCAAGAGGTCCCTAGCCTTTCTAAGAATCTGCTAGAATCCTTATTAATGGCAGATCAAATGGATTTCAAGTCCACAGGCTTTGAAATAAAAACAGGAATAAATGTTGTATCATATCTAGGGACCAGGCTTCCTTTCAAGGCAGTGACAGACGAAGCAGGCTGGCTTTAGTATCTTAAAGGGTCAGGGATAAAATGAGCCCTTAGCAGCTGGAGAGGAGTCCCAGTGCAGATGATGTTTTTAACCTCTGCTGTAAGCTTCCAATAGAATAAAGCAGGAGATGATAAAAATGAGTATGTAACAAGCCACTGTGCCTTGATGGCTCAAGATAGACTTGACACTGCCAGGACAGCCATACCAGCCTGAAATTGTGCCAGGTCTATTAGGGAGCATAAGACATATCACATTCAGTGTCAAAAAGGAAACAAAATAGAGAGGTGCTCTGGGTAGCAGATATGGTGAAAGATATAGATAAAAAGTGCTCTGCGCTCAGCTTTAATCTGAGCTTTTCCCCTTTGCCTAGCTTGGTTACAATTTGGATCCCACAAAAGTGAGAGGATTCAACGTAACCCTTACTCCTGTTATTCCTTTCAATCAGAGGAATGAAACAAAAGACTAGTTGTTTAAAAAAAACAATCTTCTCACACCTGCCATGTTCCAATCAAGAGAAAAGTTATTTCTTTCAAGACCTTCATGTCTGCTACACCTTGACTCCTACTTCTACAAGACTAGTTAAACTTGCACCATCTATAAAATCAAATGGATATAGTGGCACTATTACTGTTTATATTTAGGATTTGCAGTCAGTTTGTTTACTGGGAGAAAAAAAATATCAATATTTAGAACTGCTACTTGTATGGGCTGCTGATGTTTATTGTACATTGTTAATTTATTGTTATATTCAACTTTTGCCTAGTGTCCACAGGTGCTTCTTTGCCATCCCACTCCCTCACCTTACCTCTTGAGTTACTGTTTCTCCCTGACTCTCCTCGGCCAGCCCCACTGCCTCCCTACTCCGCTACACAGCCTTTCTGACCGCCCTCCATACGCGCCTGGACCAGAACACCCAGCTGATGGGTCTAGGAAAGGAAAGCAGAGGGTAATGTTGCAAGCTTCCAGAGAGGAGCAGCTGGAGAGACCCACGTAGGGAATAAAAAAGCCAGCAAACACATCAACAGATTTTATTTTCCCCCAGCTATTGATTAAAATACGCTTACATTTAGCCTACCAATATTGCACAGTTTCTGTGTATAACCAGAAAATGTCACTTTTGGATTTCAGTCTGGCACAAGTTAAAACTTCAGCAAATTAGTCACCCAGAAATAACAGTGCCGTGAGAGCCGTTAAAGGAGAAGAGTTAGAAAGCCTCTGTGTGGTGTTTCACCACAGCACAAGCCCAGAGCCAATGGAAATACCAGAGAAACAGGTTGGATTTCCTCCCACTGCCATTTATTTGTATAATTAATTGTTTTCCCAGACTCACAAGATGAAAAGGGTATGTATTTACAGACAAGGTGCTTGAGAGCAGAGATGCCTCGCTCCATGCTTTGACTCTGAAATGCAGCTGCCAGGAGTACACCTGGCCCAGCATCAGCCCATTTGTACACTCTTGGTCATGTTCTCTCCATCCTGCTGTGTCAGCTTACATCAGACAAAAACAGACTAGACATCTTATTAGGCGCTTTCTATTTTAATACTATCATAGGTAACTCGGACTGTTCTCTGTGTTTAAAGAGTCACCTCGTAAAATCCCTTTGTTGGTGTATTAGAAGGTAGCAACAAGTTGTGCTGCTAAATATTCAGTTAAATCAGGATTCCCAGGAATCCGTATACCTGGAAGGTAATCCAGTACCCAATAAGTTACTTTCTCATACCATTATCTTCCCTCAAGACACGATACAGACCATTTTCCCTGTGCTCCTTGTGCTTTCCCAAACTTCTGCAATTATTTCTTCTAGCAAGGAACCCTGGGCAACCACCGAGTATCAGACATTTAGTTCACCCCTGTTGTGGGGACACAGTATTGTCTTCTGCAAGGGGAATGGAGTTACATGAGAAAGTGCTTATGAAAGACCGAATTCCATTTCTAGAGGGACAACGAGCCTGTAGGCAGGCACAGCACCATCCATATGGGCACAAGCACGGGCAGACAAGAGACTCTGTGCACGTGCGAAGTCTGGTGGCTGCAAGCAGGATTTCCAACCAAGCTCACCAGAACGTCTGCCCGCTCAGAAGCGGCCTGCCTCTGCTTCAGAGGATATCATCCTCTGTAACATATCCTTAACTTCAATTCATTTCTGCAGCCACACTAAGTGATGCCTGACCTTTGCAGATTAAGAGAAGCAGACTCAGACGGAGAGAGGTGTTTTAATGCAGCGATCACACTGTGTGGGCTCTCTGCTCAAATCCCTACAGAAGAGGCTAACACTAACTGTTGTTTCTGTAATAGTTTCATCAAAATCAGCACACAGCACCACAGCCAACTTCAATAACACTTCCATATCCATTCACACAGCAAGAAAAATGGGGAGAAAGGAGAGGAGCTATTTTGCAGGATGTGAAAATGGAGCCTATAGCAGTGACGTACTGCAGAACTTGTTATTATCTCTGTAGAAATATTTCACGTCACGCCTCTGACCCGTGAAAATAGTTTAACAGGGAACATTCCAAAACGATTTTTAGAGTGATTTTTTCCCTCTCGGGACTGAACTATGAAAGTAACCAGACAATTTGTGGAGCTCCTGGTGAAAGAGCTGAAATAAAAAGGCCACTATTAAACAGCTTTATAGTATCTACAGTATCCTGGAATCATCGTACGTATACCAGTATAACACTGCCTACCACTTGCCTCAGTCCTAAAGTGATGAGGATAAACTGGAAAAGCTTACCCCAGCAATTGCCCGAATCAGTGAACAGGGTATTTATATCCTGTACCACACATTTGTGGGGTTTAGTGAAGAAATATCATTTAAACAAGCACATGGACATTTGACATACGCATTGCCCGGTACATGAATTGCCCGGTAGATGCATTGCACGGTACCTTTCTCTATCTGCTATACCATTTTTATTTTGCAGGTATCTTTGCAGTTCAGGGAGCACAGTGCTAGTTTATGTCATGCATCCTGCAGAGAAGAGTCATTGGGAAGCTGGCTGTGATTGCCATCTTGTGGCCACAGAAACAGTCTTCCTGTTTTTACTGCTCCAAACCAAACCCATCTTGGAAAACATAACCGTTTTGCTATTCCTTGACCTGTAAGGGATAATTTAGGGCTTTGGCTTTCAAAGTGACAGGTTGTGGTGTCCTAGTGAACAGCTCAACCAAACCTTCCAGCCCTCTGCACCTAAATATTGGCAGGAAAGGATTAAGGTGAGCCGCTCCCAACCCCTGTTCCAGGGCTTCAGCACACATGCAGCAAGGGCAGGAGCTGACTCTGCTTTTCCAAGGACACTTGACTGGCCGCTGCTCATGACCATTAATGATACCATGAAAGTCACCATTTGATGACTCAAAAAGTAGAGCTGAGGTCATCCAGCAAGTCATTACAGGAAAGTATTTTAGCAGTTCTGATAAGACCCTTTAGCCTTACTTCATCCCACCTGTAATAAAGCACATCTATTGCCGAGTGTCATTTAGCATCTGTTGATTGAAAACATACTACATACTCACTATGTTTGATGAACATATGAGTCATGTTTAAAAATACATCTCCAAATATATACATTTCAGAATGTGTTGGCTAGGATTCACACACTGCTGCACAGCATAACCACACACAGGAAAATGTATTAAAGTTACCACCCGTAGAATGTCTTGCCATGAGTTCAGGCTATTTCATGTAGTGAGACAACACAAATCTGAAACCAAATGAGACTTTTCTGCTGTGGTTATAAAATTTATCATGCAAAACATCATTTTATGCATGCCACCAACTGAGTATTTTGATCCCTGCTCTCAAACTCATTGTGTAGTTTAGCACATCTCCAGCATGAAATATGAATACATTGTAATTCTGACAACCACAAAACCCAGAGGCAGAAGCTTGGAAGGATTCCCAGCGAGAACTGGGAGGGAGAGAAATCGCAAAAACTCTGTAATGCTTGTTAAAGGGACAAAAGTAATTTGGTCTTAAATTTCACCAAAAGGTTTCAACACGAAGGAAGCCTTCAGGCCTACTATGTAGGAGTTGAAAGGTTCAACAATCCCCACACAAACCCAACAACTTCTCCCTTAGCAGCTTGCCCCTAGACTGGGCATGGTTCTCAATACTGAAGTTTTCTGATCCCTCTCATGGTATTCTGTTTTCTCTGAAAGCATCCACCTTACCCACCTGCAAGAGATTTTTATTTTAAGAACTCCCATTTTAACATGTGCTGACAGGTGCTATACAGAAAGAATAGTTATAAAAAACCAAAACAACGCACCTACATCCTAATGACTCCTATGAAAAAAAAAAGGAGAAATGCAGAAACCTATCTCCTCTTTCTTCCTTGTCTCTCCCAAGATCTGTTCTGCTGCAATTCTTGTGTCCTGTAGAGCTTCTCCAACTTTGTACAGCTATGCCAGTTCCTGTAAACCATTACATCACCTATATGTCTTACTATAGCAAAATACCACAAGACACTTTTCCCTATTTTCATCTGCATCCTGATGTCTTCCAGTCAGCCACTTTTAGCCTCCCCTTTTCCAAAGAAACACCTGGAAAAACAAAAATGTCTTTCAATGGTACTGAACCCTTTCAGCCAGGGAATGGTATTTGCAATCTCACAGCACAGATCAATATGCAAGTGCTTTCAGAAGGAAAAAAACAACCTTAATTATTCCATCCAAGGCTCACACACAGAGAACAGACTCATTAGTTTAATTATTCTGGAGCCCAGTTATTTGTTTTTTAAAAAAAAAAAAATACCCACAACAACAAAATACCCACCAAACAACCCACATCAGGAAGAACCACCAAGCACAAACCAGAAGGGCATTTGATCTCAAGCTCACCCTCCTTTACCTGCTTTATAACCAGGAGGGAGCAATATCTACAGTTAAACCTATTGCAAATCGCATATGGAGTAAGGATTACACACACGGAACACCCACCCAGGCTTCCCTTCTCATTTCAGGGACTGCCTTGCTGCCTCTCTGCCTCCCCTTCCCAAACAATCCTGTTCTCACTACTGAGATGAGCAGAGGACATCGAGTCCTCAGGTTCTCTCCTCCTTCTCTCCGCACACACCTGAAGAACAATAGGTGATATGAAATTCACAAAGGAAAAACACAAAGCTGCAGTCTGACATTTTTTCCCAGCTTTTTCTAGAGCTCCTGTGCAAGTGCTGGCAAAATCCAGCTTGGTTTGCAATGCAAGCTGCTCTGCATTCATCTTCCTCATGCTATTTGTAGCTTCGACGCCCAGCCAAACCCACGCAATTAGTGCATCTCTTTCCTACAGCACAAATACTCCACAACTTTCAGATCAGACTGAATTTGTTTGCAGACAAAAGGCAGCAGAACATTAGGTGTGAATTTGGCTCATTGTGAAAAAATGAACTTCAATTGTAAAAAAAAAAAAAAAGCTGTTGAGTACATTAGAGAAAAGTGAAGAAAAGCTGTATTCACAAAGGCAACGAGTAACAGATGTAATCAAAAAAGCCACTCACAGTTCTGCACCACATCTGTCTACAGCTGTGCCTCAGAAACAGAGGCAAAGCAGGCAAGGGCAGGGAGGGAGCTGGGGGCTGCCCCCAGATCCCACTCCCACTCAGCCCCAACTCGGCACGAGCAGCTGCTACCCCTGCTGCAGTAACTCCTGGAAAAATGATGTGGGGTGTTGTTTCAACCTTTAAAGCTTCAAGTGACCTAAAACAAAGAACTTCCCACAGTTGTCAGAACTCGGACCTTCTGGCTAAGAGAATGAAATCAGAGGGGACTATAAACACCCCCAAACACACACTCGCATCCATGCGGAGCCAGATCTTTCCTTCAGCCCTGGACATCGCCACAGCCTCCTCTGCAGCTCGAGTTCACCAGAAACATGCCTCTCTTGGTCCTGGAGAGAATAAGCAGCGCCCCTACCCCTCCCTCCATCAGCTGCCCTACAGAGCCCCTCTTCTTCCCCAGGGATGCAGCTCCCAGGGATGCGGCTGCTGCCTCTCCCCTCTGGGACAGCCAAGGAAAAGCAAAGACAATCTTCCCCTCTGCTGCCCACTAATTCCCTAAAGGAAAACCAACACACAAACTGCAAAGCAAATAAAGCAGATATCTTCCATCAAAGCTCTGTTCAGAAAGGTCCCCTCAGTTCAAGAAAACCAAGAGCTCCAAATAGAAAGCCATAATTAAAATGAAAAAAAAAAACACCACCACCAAGCTTTGGAGGCTGGGTACAGTCAGAATCAGAGCAAACACCACCCTCTGGCCTCACATTCCCTTTATCCCCAAGGAACAGAGATCTTGCAATTATATCTAAGTCTTTTAGCAACAGAGCATCAAGAGGCCAGAAACAGAGCAATGCAGAGACGCACGCTGGTGAATCCCCAGCCCCAATCACAATAGTGACAATACAGCATCTGGAGGATTTACCCCGTGTCACAATTCAAGCAACGAGCATTGTTTAAACAAGATAACACTACGGTTTCCCTCTGGGGGACCACACAAATCATAAGCTGCCTTTCTCAAGGACACTCAAAATGCAATAATAAAACTTCTATCAAAGAAAAATAAACACTGAAGGAGGATTAGCAATGTCCAGTACTTTGATACATGATGTGTTCCAAAATCGATGTGAGCAGCAGGAACACTAGGAGAAATCCTGAATACACAGATATAAATATCATTTTTCTTTTAATTTCAAGAGGTCCATAAACACAAGAAATTAGTCGTCTTATCTAGATCTCCCCTTCCAAGAATGACCTCAGAGGCAGATAAGAAAGAGGTTAATATGTAGATAGAGTGTATTATTTCCTTGGATGTTTCATTCCCCTCCCCTAGGAGCCAGACAAGCAGCTCAGCACATGATTCCAGCAGTTATCAGAATCCAGGGCAAGCACTGTTCACACACATCTTGCGTGGCCCATCATCCAGATCGTTATTTAGCAACTGCTGTTTGCAGGGAGCACCCCAGCTGTGGGAAGAACCAAGCGAGGCTGCACATGGTGAAATCTCTGTGACCTGGTCACGTGGGTTTAATTCCAGCAAACGCAGTGAACCCTCTTGCGTAAAAATTTACACGAGATTTCGCAGAAGATGTAATTAAATTATTCCGTAGGTGCCTTCAAAGGCATCCTTGAAGCCAGATTCATCAGCTGCCGAAGAGACAGCTCTGGTGCGGTCACGCACAGAGGAGGACAGCCCCACTGGGGCTGGTCCAGATAGAGACACTCGGGTCACACACCCCAGCAGCTAAGGCAGATAAAGTGAACCAGCCTCTACAGCTGTCAGCATCCAATGCAGGAGTCCAGGGGGCTGTCTTGGTCTAGACTCCCCGAATTAGGTTAATCTCAGCTAATGTGCTTCAATATCATTTAAAATCTTAAGAGGAAGAAAAAAAAAAAGGTACCAATTTATTTACTATTAGTTTGGTTTGAAGGGGAAACCAGAAATTAAACATCTTTCCTAAGTAACTTCAAGTATTGCCAGTGATGTTTACTGTTGCTACCAGCAACGCGTCCCGTTAAACAAAGTATTTCTTGTAACTGGCTTTTTGTGTGTGCGACCAGTTTCTACAGATCTTTGACACATCGACATAAATCTGCAATAACTGAAAGCCAGGTGCTTGTTATCGTAAATCACCAAGAGTGACAGAGACTTCTTGAAACTACTTAAATTACCTTTTTCCCCCCTGATCACAGTATCCATAATACCACCTGACAACCTTCTCTTTGATCAGCTCTTTGACTGCCAACTTCATATTAGTTCAAATTCAGTATTGGTGTAGGGTCAGGGTGTCTGCTGAATTTACTA
>NW_010245633.1:217420-242364 GCF_000690775.1 Eurypyga helias | reverse complement strand
TCTATGATTCTATGATTCTATACAACAAAGTACTTATCCTTACGGTGATAGCTGTATGTTGTATACAAAATTGGTGTTTGTGTTCAGTGACCCTTCTGCCAACATCTGTCAGATTTGCCAGTGGCAGTATTACACGTCAGGTGCAGCGTTACAGGAAGGGGCAGGCTGCCAGTGGCTCTGCTGAACTAATACCCTTTAAAAAGCAGAATGGAAGTGCTGCTGTGCCCAGGAAGCAGCCTGTATCGATCTTACAGACAGATTAGAGTCTGACATTGGTGGTTATCAACAAGCTTTTTGCTTCATTTCCCTGTACTAAGGTTCATTTGGACTTGAAAATAGCTGGTGATAATTAACAGTGGTTTTGGCAGAATGGCGTGGGTTGATGTCTTGTCATCGGTGACTTTGGTGACATAGCGGTCCTTTGGTATAGATACTCATCGTAGCGTCTGAGAGAGTTGAACTGAAACGAAACCCAATTCAGCCTTAATAAATGAACATAAAAGTTAACTCGACTACTGTTAGAAACAAAATTTTTCATTAAAGCTTTTTATTAAGTAAAAGTGTTTTCAGAATCTGTATTGTAAAGAGCAGCACAGACTAGCAGAGTTTTGGAGTCCTATTGAATACTGTTTGAGCGCACTGGCTTTTCTTTTTTTGGTTTTAAAAGCATTAGTTTTGTGTGAAACCTTTGTAATGTGGTAGTGAGGCTTTGAGAGCGGCTCCAAGTCTGCTGCAACCTTCTCCTGTGTGTACAGTGGGATTATAAATTTGATGTGCAGCTTCTTTTTAAAGTTGAATAATGCAAGGCTGGCTCAGTTTAGGGAAAGTACATTTTTTCCATCCAAATGTGGAAAATATCTCAAGTATGTTGGTGACACTGGAACATTTTTTTTTTTTTTTGAGATGACACATGAAATTTCATGTCCAAGAAATGCAATACCCTGTAGTTTCTAGTACCAGATGAAATACAGCACTTTCTAGTGATGATTTTCTAGAAGTCTTTTTTAAAAAATATGATATACTGTCATATTCAATGTGTAATTTATAAAAATGTTCTGTCTTTGCATTGAAATACTTGGGCATTTTACATACTGTGTTATGTTTCTATACTCCAGATTTGATCTGAAGGCATAGAAGTACGTAGATAGCTACATAATTATTTGGCAACAGAAGGAAGCCAACTCATGTCCTGTATTTCAGCTTTTATCGCAGATCCTTTCTTCCTGAATAGCACACTTGTTGTCTGATGAAGGCAGGGGTGGCTGTTGAAGGTATGCGCAGCCATCTCTGTTGTCTATCAGATTTTTTTTCCGATTGTCTTTCCTCATGAGAGATCGTTGTCTGACTGCTACATACTTGTGCTGATCTGAAATTTCTAGCTTGCTGGTGAAAGAGGTATCTCAGTCAAGTTGGCGCAAGGTGATATTTTTGTAATAAAATTGCTGTTCTAGAATTTGTTCAGTGTTGCATCAATCAAGGTCATTACGGAAAATGATGGAAAAAACACCCACACACAGCCCCAGTATCTCTCATGCATCCACTGTTGGGTGAGATTCTGTAAGTGATCAGGGTATTACTGCTATGCAGAGTTACTTTTTCTAAAGATTATTTCATTTTCCAGAGCTGTTGACATTTATGCTGGATTTCAGTTTCATGTGTTACACTCCGATGTAGTTCAAGTTTTGATTTGACTCGTTGGCAAGCTTGTCTGACTTCCTTGTGTGCATTTAGTGGATGTAATGACTGAGAATTTATACAAATAATATCAAAATGCAGAAACTTTTGCGATTAACTGTTTTGATTTGTAAGTGGCATTATTAACATCAGTGCTAAATGTTTCTAACTTCAGATTTTCTGTGATTATTTTCTGTGTTTTTGGCATACTTCAGTCACACAGCCAGTTGCAAAAAGCAGTACCATAATTTAATTAACAAATCAATGTGAAATAATACACAGTCACAGAAGATGACATTTTTGGCAATGTATTTTCTTGCTAACTGGTCTATAATCCTCAGAGACTCAAACACTAATAAAGAAATTCTGAAAGACTTGTCATTTGCATCTGTTCCATCTCCCTACAATGGGTAAATAACTGCCTGTGGAAATGGCTAGTGTCAGCATTAAGCCATAGCTGAGAAATATTTTTCCTTTTACTGAACGCATTCCCAAGCTTCCCAGTGCTTTCCTGTCTCCTCTTAGTGCCAAGCCATAACCTAGATGGACCCAAAAATGTAGCTCAATGAGTCCAGACCGGTGCTCTTAAGAGTCCAAATTACGGTCTTGACTGGCTGAGTTAATAAAATATGCATGGCCATGAAGTGAAAAGCTGCTTCCCAAATGAAACACTCTGATTTTAAAACACAATTGTCTGAGCCACTTCAGCTGTCTTACCCCTTATTTAATGCCCTTCTTAAAGTAGTGGCAGCTGTCTGCACACACAAAAAACCACATGTGCCATTGGCCTCTTCCAGTCTTGGAGAGGAGGGAAAGCGTGAAAGAGGGGTCTGGCTCGTATGAACCTTAGATGGGTCCTTGTAGGCTCTAAGCTATGTAAGACTTTGCTCTTCTATCAGCTAAACAGAGGATGTCTTCTGCATCAGGACCATCCAGAGCAACCCAGGAAGGAGAGGAGGAAATGTGTATGGTTTTTAAAAAAAAAAAAAAAAATCATGAAGAACTTGAGGACCTTGAGGCTTGGAGTAACAAATGCTGTGACTCGGAGAAAGATCTACTAGAAACTTGGGGAGTGTGACAGAAACAGGAGCTCTGGGGAGTAAGGTTCAGATTTGCACAATAGTCAAAAGCTGGCAGCATGACGTTGGCCATTCAGTAACATCCCATGTCTTGTGAGATGTCATTAGGAGAGGTTTCTAGTACATGCGCTGCTGCTGACAGTGCCAGTGTTGGCGTCACAGAGTGGGGAGGGAGACACACCCCTCCAGTAGGACTCTGGGTGCTGTCTTGGTCACCCGCAGAAGAACTGAGATTAGACTTGTATGTCTAATATAGCAGAGGAGTGTTAGACATGATCAGGGGTGTAGAAGGGCATCATCCTAGACGAGACTGGAAGGACTAGGCTTGTGAAGTCTAGCCAAATGGATGCTGAGAGGAGGTGTGATTGTTGTCTATAAATAAATATATTTGGATTGTAAACACCAAGGAGAGAAAGTACAGTTTTAAGTAAATGGCCAACACTGGCACCAGAACAAATTAATACAAGCTGGGCTGTGAATAAATTGAGGCTGGAAATTAGAAGAAATTTCCATATCATTGGAGCTGTGAGATTTTGGAACAATTTTATTTTAGGAATAAATGGGACAAAAAAAAACCCTAAAGGCATTTTACGTGGGCACTCAGGTTATAAGAGGGACTGTGTCTTGTGTAGACTGCCCCGGGCATGGGCTCTGACTTAGTCCATACGAGCTGTAATGCTGCTGCAGAAGCAAACCCAGTAAACTGTGTGGGGTGTCTTTAACCCTGTGCAGCAGCTCAAGGAAACACGTTCTGATGAATGCAGTCTTCCTGATCCGTGACTGCTAGATGTAATCTCCAAAGGACTGGTTTGGACCATTAAAATGCAGTAGTTTTTTGTGTGTATGATCATTGATACAGTCACAGCCTACAGCTGTTCTTTGAATTATGTTGTAGCCACATTCTTCAAGGATGTGCAATTTCTAATTTTTTTTTTTGCAGTTCTTATTCTTCCAAGTAAATTCAAATTCTGCTCAAAGGATTCTGGTCTTTGTCTAACATAGACCTGGGGTTACCAATCCAGAAACAGCCGCTGAAATAGCATAAATCACTTTGTGAAATACTCAGTAAAAAACTATTTTCTTTCATGTTTTTGGAATTTGTTTTTATTTTCTTTGAAGATTTTTATTTGTGTATTTTAATTTTAAAAATTACAACTGCAGATCTTGGGTTCCAATAGTTGTAATCCTCTGTGTGCAAGACTTGCTGCAGTAGGGTTTTTTCACATGGTTTATGTTGATGCTGATTGTTGTTACTGGTCTTGCAGTACCCTAGCAAATGCTCGTATGAGGAGGAGTAACTCAGATGACAGTCTGTACATGTACCAGACACAAAAGTCAATAAAAAATGTAGACCCTCTACAGAACTTTTATGTGAAGTATGTCACAGGAACCTCTCGAAGTCATTACAGCTGGCGTAGATGTTGAAATGATTTGTGCACGTTCTGTATCTCATAGAACTATTAGGATATTAGGTAGAGCATTGAAGAAGGCAACACAGATAAGTCTTTTTAAGAAGTAAAATCATCCAATTTGCATATTTACTTTTGAAGAAGTAAAATTGTCCTTCTGCTTTCTGAATGATAAACTTGTATCAGCTGCATGGAGTGCAGTGTCACTGCTTGTTTGGTAGCAGAGTTTGAAACTGCTGGGCATGGTGTGCTGGGCTCTCTTCCCTTTTCCACACCCCTTCATCTTAACCTTTCTTGAGTAGGTTGGGTGCATTCTGACATAAGTGGCGATACTCAGACCTTTCAGATCCTGTCAATTTATTTTTGCTTTATTTGGCTTGTGCCCTCACAGGTTGATTTTTCTTTTGCAGCATTTTTGCTTTGGTTGAATTTCTTACTTCTTAGAGGTGCTGTTTTTTCTGGATAATGTCTAGTTTGACATCTCAATTATACTAATTTACATGACATCCAGTTTTCCATCAATGAGAGCTTAGATAGTTGCAGTGTAAATAAACTGGGGACAAACAACTGTATTCTTATCTGTGAACTGTCATATTTCAGTCTCTGTTTTCTAAGGGTTTTGTAATGATTACTGAATGTTTTCTATTCAGGTATCAAGTGGTTTAATAGCGTAGTGAATGCCTGTACCACTCTGTGTATGGTGAAGAGATATTGCTCTGTGACTCCAAAACTGTCAGCTGCCCAGGCATAAAAATACGTACTGTTTAGAGCCAGTGCTTGCTCCCATCTTGTGTTTCATCTGCCTGTGCAGATGCACTCCAGTGATGCTTGTATTTGGGGTCCAGTATTGCAGAAAAACACCTGTGAAATGAGAAGAGTTTTCCCTCACTTAGTTCTTCTAAAGCTAATCTTACACTAGAACAATGAAAAGGGCTAACAAGCGGCCGGGAGATATTTGGAGAAATAACCTTTATACCTAAAGACCTGGATTTAATGCTTTTACAGGCTTTTTATACCTGGAAAAAATGTGTATTTGATTAAACTGAGATCCTGTGAAAGAAAAGAAATAAGGTGTGGTTTTTTCCTTCCATTGTATTTATAGGTACTAAATGAAGCAGTGGGTGCACTGATGTATCACACTATCACTTTAACACGAGAAGACCTGGAGAAATTTAAAGCACTTCGAATAATTGTCCGAATTGGCAGTGGTTTTGATAATATTGACATCAAATCTGCTGGAGATTTAGGTATGACTATTAAGACATCTTTTACATCTTCTCTGTGCCTCCAGAAATCTGACAGCAACTAAGTCTTTGCGTTAATGTTTTCTGTGTAATTTATACTAACATAGTATGTAGGCTGTATAATTTTCTCATCAGTGTTTAAAAATCCTTATGGAGATACTAGCATTAGTTAGTTAATTGACAATATTAACAGCTTTGTTACATGATGACAATCTGCCTGTTCAGTATAAATCCAAGGAGCAAGGCCATAATTTTTCATTTCCTTCTTTTTTACCACAATTGTATGTTTTAACTACTACTGCTACAATCCAATCACAAAATATAATTCCATCAGCATGGCATACTACTTCTGTTTGAATAAAAAATGAGATCGTTATCAACTGTCTGAGACGTACTTATGATGCATGAGATTTAGTACTGAACCACTCCATAAAATAGAAATACCGATTTTATAGGGGAATCAGTTATTGCTTCAGTATAAATTCATACACTGGCACTATGAAGAAGTGAGGCTTAGTGTTTCACCTTAAAAAAGCAACATTATGATTTGTACTTTTCTTCCTTGGGAATAAACAATCTCTTGTCTACAATCCACAGGTTAAACTACTACTTGGAATAAATGTCTACGTTTTCTTAATTTCTTTTCTAAGACTGAGGTGACCAAGTAGGTTTCCCATTATGTTCTGGGAAGATGATAGAAACATTTACTTCCATGTGACAGTGCATAGTCCTAGTAATACCCCATTGACGTAGTGAGGAGCTGTAACATGGTCTGTTTATTAGTAAAAGATAGTAAAATAATCACTTGTTTCTCGTGGCTGTGTAGTTGTGTACTTCTGCTCTGTACCTGCTGCTGCACAGCAGGCAGAGGCTAACAACTCCATTCTGAGGTTCTATAATAAAAGATCAGGTCTGAAAGTGTGCG
This sequence comes from Eurypyga helias, assembly GCF_000690775.1. Lineage (NCBI taxonomy): Eukaryota > Metazoa > Chordata > Aves > Eurypygiformes > Eurypygidae > Eurypyga > Eurypyga helias. The sequence goes on along the minus strand of NW_010245633.1, from coordinate 236,033 downwards.
AGGCTATGTTCTTACGTATTGTAGCCAGTGCTGAAACTAGGCACATGCGTTGAGACCCGAAAAACAATATATATGGAGAGGTTGGCCTGGGGTGCAGTCCTGGGTTGAAGGCCAAAACATGGGTACAGGTCAAAGGCCCTGGCCAGTCAGGAGTCCGATTTGTGCAGAGAATCCCTGGTAGGAAAAAAATCTCTTCAAGTTTCTGCAAGTCTCAGTGCTGGATTGTAACCCAAACTTATAAATTAAATGCATCCACATAATTCTTCAACCCAGAGTACAGCAGAGTTGGGAAATTCTTATTCATACGAAATGCTAAATGGCCACACTCATAGCCATTCAGTTCGTATGATGTGCTTAGACCAAGTCACACAGTTAGGATCCGTCCCATTTGTGCATTCCAGTATTTATGAAATGCAGTTGTCCACTCTCTTAAAAGCCAGTAAATGCCGGAAGGCTTATGGTATAAAACCTCTGATTTTCATAGTTATGGTGAAATGGTTGGAAGTAAATACTAACCATTACTGGGACAAATCACTTTCCATTTGTTGAACTAGTACGAATAATACACATCTCAAGGAAGTAATACAAAAGTTATTTGCTGTTTGTAAAAAACTTGGTTCACTCTTGAAAAAAAATGTAGAGTTAGACCATGAAGTCTGATGTATTCCTGAACTTCCATAGTAGCCTGAGTTATTTTTCATAGAGCTGGCTTGTGGAGTTACCAGCTTTCCCTATTACTATTTTCATGTTAGCACTTCCTTAAAATGCATGCAAACTTACATTTATTGGATAAAATCTTTAAGATTTGGTCTGCTTTTTCTCCTCTTTATTAATTGTTCACTAGAAAACGTGTACAAGCAGTGAGTGTAGCTGGATACACGTGAGGTGGGAGTCAAGGGTGATGCCTATTGACTCCCTTGATTTTCAGCACTGAACATATGCACAATATCACTGGAAAGCGGTGAGAAAAGGAGAAAGGGAAGGGAGTGTAGAAACAATAGAAATGAGATTAGTGTGCTGTCTTTTCCTAGGGAAAGTGTCCCTTTGTATCCTTGCCTCTATCTTGCTGTTTTTTGTGGCTCACCAAGCCCCTGCCTTTCAGAAATCAGCTGGTTTTAAAATGGAGGGAAAATAGGGGGAAAATAATAATAAGGGGAAAAAAAATTAAAAAATTAGTAATCCTACAGTTTAGGAGAGAAATTATCTGACTTTTCTTCCCCAAATTTCCCAAGGAAACCTATTAGGGAGAAAGGTGTAAGGTGAGTTTAGTTCATTATTTCTCTTCCTAAATATGTAATACAGCTTCTTAAGCTCCTTTTAAAGCATGATTTTGTTGCTGCCAGCTATCAGAAGACACCTGCATTTTTGCTCCATGAAAAATGACAAATGCAGCTGTTCAATATGATGCACTTAAAAGGATGTTACTTTTCAGTCTTGTACTTCCCCCCCCAACTCGTGCTTTTTTTCCGCATTGTCATAAGATGGTGAGTTTCCTACTACCATTGATGTTAGCAGAATGCCAAGGTTAATATACCAGAAAATTATGCTGTTTTATCTTTGTGTAAGGCTAAGAGCAGTGACTCAGCAGACACTGTATCTCTGCAGCAGAGAAAAGAAATACGGTTCTGTAGGTGCCTTATGTTGGTTTTTACTGATGTAAAGCAAGCTGTGAAAAAGCACTGGGCAGCAGAATCAAGGCATTTGCATGTAAAAGATAAATACAGTATGAGCTTATTATTTGTCAGATTATTGTTATTACTATTATTGAAGAGAAGGTTTGTTCTTCCTTGCTTCCTATGTGAGCTGAGGGCTCAATGAATATTTATGTATGTAAAAACGCAAACAACTAGACAGTGAAAACAGTATTGGGGTGGTTTTTAGTATACAAAACACTTCCCCCCCCTCCCCCCCCATGAAATTATGCTGTATACTGTCTGTGATCTCAGTCAGCAGAACTGAGAGACAAACATTCGTGGGAGCTGATGATTAGAGGGAGAACATGTAGTAAATAGAATTATGTGAGTCAAGTCTAAAAGGACACCAACTTTTTCACATAAACATTTTGCTTAACTGCTGTACATTGAGTACTGAAAGGTAAAAAGCAGAATGGGATAACTTGCCTGCATTACAATCACTTGGGTCTCATCTGTTTTTTCACATAAAAAAGGAGTATTTTGAGTCTTGAATAAATCCAACTTCCACAATTGTCTGTGGAAATCTGTAAGGGTCTTTTAGCTTCTTGATGTTACACCCTTTTCACTAGTAACTTTCCAGTTATTAGCAACATGGACTTAATTTTGCGTTATCTTTGCGTGCCATGCAGAAGCATTTTTTTATTAGAGGGTTATCTCTTTAATTTGAGGGACCGGGAAAGGACTTGGATTCTGTTTGTTATAATTCTACAAACCTGTGTGCAACATTAAACAAATTGGCCCTCCCTGTTTCCTAATTACCCATACATGAAGTGGAAATACTGATAGTTGTCCTGTGAGTGATTTATAAGAGTTGCTGTCACTATGAATTATTTTATATCTTTTAAATCTTGTATAGGTAGCTTTTGGGAGGATATCTGTACAGTGATAGAAGGCTCACTCCAACAATTAATTCTAAACAGTGATCACTAACCACACGGTTGAGAGCAAGGCAGATTCTCTTCGCTATTCCAAACACCTGGCTCAGTGTGCCTGTAACACGCTTACCAAGATGGGTGTTCTAAACTACCTGACATCCTCAGTACTTCCCTTTTGTGGTTTCAGGGGTCTGTTTGCTGTTTGCCTCACTCTGCAAACACAATAAGTAGTAATAACAAATGAGGAAAAAAATCTGTTTGCATATCTTAATCAGCTACTATGTCAAGTATTGCCTGCCATTATAGCCAGAAAGTATTTGTGCAAAACAGGTGTCGAAATATCTGTAATTTTAAACATCATACTCCTGAATTGCTGTTAGATGGGGAAAAGTAAGAAATGTTTGGCAACTGGTATCCTTTCTCCCCATTCTTTGTAGGGATTGCGGTGTGTAATGTGCCAGCTGCCTCTGTAGAAGAAACAGCAGATTCTACCATGTGCCACATTCTGAACCTGTACAGGCGAACCACTTGGCTTCACCAGGCTTTGCGAGAAGGCACGAGAGTACAGAGCGTCGAACAGATTCGGGAAGTGGCTTCTGGAGCTGCCAGGATCAGAGGGGAGACCTTGGGCATTATTGGATTAGGTATGTTGGCCTGTAGAGGTGGTTTAATACTCCTCACCTTCCGTTGCTTTAAAAATGTTACCAAGATTTGAGCTATAAAAATTAACTACTTAGTTCGCCCCTTTCCATGTCAAGCATTCAGTATGATACCACTTCATTGCTGGTGTTGGTGTGTCAAATCTTTTCCCCTTGCACATCATCGTTTCTCGCAGACAACTTTGTTGCTGATATTCTCTCAGTTCTTTGAGTTTCTGTATGCCTTTCTGCTGCCATACTGCCTGCTGTCAGAACACTGGTGGCGTTTCCAGGACAAGGATACTGCTACTTCAACCCGGTGTCACACATATATGTTGTATTTCTCGTTCACTGTCATATCAGGGTACGTTTATGCTTCTTCCTTTTACTGTTTTTAACATACCTGAAAAGTCTTTGCTGCAGTAACAGCCTGCAGAGCAGTTACTGTGTGCATTTGATTGAGCTGCCTCTGAATTTGTATTTCATCTCAAATGAGAGAAAAGATAGATGCAAGAAAACTTGAAATGTTTCCAGACCTAATAAAGTCACCTACTTACCTCTCTGAGTGGCCCTAAATGTGTTTCAGCATCTAACAGATGGACAGGCTTGCTTGAGATGAATTAATTACTGTCTGTTACAGAAGTAGAGAATAAAAACAAGCAAGTCAGTTTCTATATAAAAATAATTCGGTCATGTGCTTGTCTTACCCAAGATCTGCTAGATTGTGGATGTAATTGCTGTGGTATTCATCCACAGGAATTAATAATACGATTTTGACAACAAGGCATCATACTTAAATGACTGTTCCAGTTACACATTGCTGTCAAATAACTCAAGCCACCAACTCTTCCTTTTGAAAGCTGAAAATAACCTGGCATTACATAGTGCTCATTTAAATGAGTATGCAAGGCAGCAGAAAACATCTTCACAGTCAAAGAATTGCCTTTAAAATGTGGCTTTCAATAAATCAGTCATGAAGTTGCTTTCTCAAATCTATACCCATGTAACGATGCACCTGACTTAAACACATTGTCTGTTATATGTGTGAGTATAATAATCACTGTCACCTGTAGTGTGTTAAAAATGGAAATGCAGACGTAGTTTCTGAAACTTATGCCTTGGCTCACATGCTGTGTGCATATTTGCTGGAGATGTCTGTCCTGTTGGCCTGGCATTTTTTGTATTGCACAAATTCCAGGCTAAGATTAGGAAAAAAATGTCATTTATTATTGACTTCCTGAAGTGAATGTTGTGTGTGTTGTTTTTGTTGGGAATGATTGAACGGTGTGGAGAAACATATGGATAACCTGATTGCCAGCATGTGTGTAAAGCTATGAAAAATGCTAGGTTTTGATTTTATTTTTTGAAAGGAAGCCTGTTATGTGCATGGTATATTAAAAGGCTAGTGAAATCTGATTTTGAAGATATGCATCTCTAGCCTTTTATTGTTCCTGTTTATTTTCCTACAACAGAATATTCAGAATTTCAAGGAAAATTAAGTTTTAAAGTCAGTTATGAAAACTTCCGCTGTTTCTTTTTGCACACGTATGTGAATAGGTACGTTTTGATTCTGGCCTGTTCTAACAAACTCCTGTGTAGCTATGTATTAATGAAGAATAAAATTGTAGTATGAGAAGATATGGAAATAGGCAGTGCTAGGCTTTACATTTGAGCACTTCAGGTACCTCAAGTGGTGATACATGTGCTTTTCTATTGTAGATCTCTGCAGGAGTCTACCTGCCTCTAGTTTTAGACTAAAGTATGTATTTACAACCACCTTCAGCAGACTGGTGCCCTTAGGTTTTACGTTTCTCTACTAGTGGCTTCTTCCCACATCTGTAATTTTGCCTCAATATATTATTTTATTATTTAGACACGTCAGTGTCCGAGGGGTTGAACCACTAAGAGGCTATGAAGTGAATATGTTGTACACAAAACTAACAATTTTCATCATGTTTTACTAAGTCCTTCTCTAGTTTTGTGTAGTATTGCTCTGTCCTTTCTCATTAATATGTGTCTGAGACCATCTTGTATCTCAACCACAGCTATGTTTCTCTATACTTGTCTTAAACCTGTGGTCTCTTCAGCACTGAGATGCTTAAATTTATCACTTTGCTGTTGTAACAGCGAAATCCAGACCTTCTTCACATCTCTTCATGGGCTATTTTCTTGTGTTGCCAGAGAAACACCCTAGCTCTTGCCTATCTCTATGCTAGGATAGTCATTCCCTCCAAAGCTTCAGCTACTCACTTCCTTATCCACTGGTCTAGCCAAGTTTCATGACTCACTTGCTTTTTTCTTTCCATCACCCACTCTCTTTGCCTCCTCTCATGCATATTCCTGCTTTGACACTTGGTCTATCCTGCTTAATCCTATTACTTTGTGCTTCTCCTTTTAAAGTTAACCCCATCTCTCATCCTCTGCTTGTATTGAGCTTGAAGATAAGCAGAGACTCAGCAGTGTAATGCCTCCTTCGTGTGCTTGTTGGATACCATCCGTCTTTGTTTTGTTGTTTGGCTAGCCTCTGAGCCCCTTATGGCAGAGCCTGTGTTTGTTTCTGTCTTTATGAAGTGTGTGATTCTTTGAGCCCTACATAAATAATAATATCACACCATTAAACAGCTGTCTTTGTCACTTTTAATATTTATTACTATCCAGTGTCCTATATTTCAAGTGATGCATCACAAGCTTGGATAGTAGGCTCTGCATTTAAAAAAAAACAAAAAAGGAAAGCTACCTTTTCACCCTATATCTAGACATTTAGGGGTGTTTTTTTTTTTGGTGTTTGTTTTTGGGTTTTGGTGGTGTGTGTTTGTTTTGGTGTCGTGTTGTGTGGTTTTTTGGGGTTTTTATTGCGAATATTTAAGAGCAGCAGCATGTAAGTACTTGGATGAATAGATAAGTGGACCTGGTTCTGTTGTAAGGATGATTTTAGAGCAGTGAAGTCACGCTCTCTTGCCCTTCCTTCCCAGTTAGAAATGCTGATGACTAATATCTAATGTGTTTCCTTACTCGAGAGGTGAAATTCCTCCAAATATGTTTGTCTCCACATCATAATGAATGCAATCACTCAGTTTGTCTTTCCTCACAAGCTGTAGTTTCTCAACAGTCTCACAGTCCTGACTAGATTTTGGCTAAGGTACTGATCTGCGTTATCAGACAATATTATGGTTTATGAGTCGGGTGGAATTACCATGCAATAAATGATGTACCCTTAGAGCAGTCATGCTAGCTCTCTTAATGTGTTTAGCAGGAAGTGTACCAAAATGGCACTCTCCACATTTCAGAGTTCTCCAGGAGGGAGGAAGAATTACCCAGATTCTCCATTACTGTTGCATACATAGACAGGAAAGAGCTGCTAAGTGAAAGCACTTCTTTCCATGGCAGTCTGCAGGCAGGTCAACAACATTTCCACCGTATCGAGGGCATTTTATAAGCTTTCTGATTCTGACACAGAATGCTCATTCTTCGCCCAAGGGATGGGCTGGGATCATTGACTACTGCCGCTACTATACTGTCGCACTCCCATCAGGTCATTGGCAGGGTCAAGGTCAGAGACACCTACAGACGGGGAGACCTGGGGGGGAGTAGGTGGGTCAGACTGTACAGGAGACCCATGCGCTTTTGATGAATCTCTCTTCATACTTCGGGTGTCACTGAAACGATGCATAGATTTGCTAGAGCTTTATACACATCTCTGATTTCTAAAATAGGCTTTTGTTGCTTTCTGCTTGTCTTGCAATTGTATGCAAGGTGCATTTTCTGCATTCTTCCCACACTCGCAGACAAAGAAGTTCATTTGAACTTCACTTTGAACTTCAGAATTGGCCTTCCCCAGAAGCAGCTGTGAATATTCATACCAGTTGTGTGGGCTTTTAAGAAAGAGTTGTCCCGAAGGTGGGATGCTTTGTGTGCTGTTATGTTGTTCTTGATATACTGAAGTAGGTTTTACACCACCCCTCATACCCTGGAGAGTCTTATATTTAGTTTTTTTTTTCAGGAAAGGAAAACATCTTGCGGTTGTACTGTATTGTCAGACTAGTTTAAAAAGCAGTTGGCAAATTACATGTGTCCACCTATGTATTTGTCTGACAACTAAGACTGAGTAGGAATTGTCAACTGTGAAAGAGTTTTATGCCATAAATTAATTGTAGTAGGACAGTTCTGGCTAGAAGTAGACACATGTCATTCCCAAGTGTTTCAGAAGGAAACTTTGTGCACACTGAAGGCAGCTTTGGTTTATTAGCCTGGTTGCAATGAATGGGAAGTGTAGCTTTGACTGGAGAGTCTGTTTTAAGAGATTTCACTGTTGTGATTCCCTCAGGTATTAGTGTTGTAAAGACTGTACAAAAGAAGAGATGAGAGGATGTTGCATGTGAAAATGAATGGAGCAGGAGTAAAAGCAGTAAGCTTCCTTTAGAAAAAAATAAATGGTTTACAGTTGTGTGACTGATTCCTTGAGCTGTGAACATGCCAGAATTTGAAAATAATACAGTGTTTGTGCTGAAAATTGTCTAATTCAAGTTTATAAAAACCAGCTTGAAAAACAAAAAACATGTATGCAAGTATTGAAATAAAAGATTTTGAAGAGTATTTTAACTTGGTGTCCCCAAAGAAAGCAGACAGCCCCCATCAGATTGGGTACTGTTTAATATTCCAAGCACATCTGTCACTAAGCACTGCAGAATTGCTGTGTTCAGGTTAAGTGATCAACAAAACCCCTTTCTTCCCGTGGCTTCTTAAGTTTATTCAAAGAGAAACTGAAAAGCAGAGGGAAATCCCCTTCAAGCACAATTGGAAAGAGACGGGATTTCCCTGTGTTAATTTGATGCTTTTTTGAACAAACTCAAATGTTACAAAAGAAAACTTGTCCACTTTTTTTTTTTTAAAGGAGACATGATTATTATGGTATGTCTAGTGATGCTTTTGAAATGTCTTTATCTAACATTTGTAACACTCTGACGTGAGTATCTAGTATCTAGTGTGTAGTCTTCTGCCCTGAAAAGTGTGTTAGTTCTCGTCCTTCGCAATACCCTTACTCAGTAGATGTACTCGCCTTTTCTCCTGTGTTTTACTGGTAGTGTGTCAAAGAGAAATACACACGTCCTGATACATGTGGCATGGAGTCATGCCCAAACAGCAATTCCAGTTACAGCTCTGAAATACGACAGGAAAGAGAAAAGCCAATGTTAATATGGCTACCAAATGGTACTGCACTCTTCTTAACTAGGTGCTGTACGATGGGCTGTATTTATTCATCATCTAGGTAAATGGATACAGAATTTTTTAAAGCCTGAGATGACAGGGCTCTTGTAGGCATTTTAATGCTGAAAGGATGTTATTTAAAATGAAAGAAAATACTGGTTCAGAAAGGAGATTCCATGTATTGAGAACAGTTGATCTTCAGATTAAACAAATTATCTTTTTATTGCATCCATTTTTGAGGATTAATTTTATAGCTTTTTATTAAAGCCAGCTGGTCTGACATGGGTAAGAATAAGTCCTTGGCAGGATGCGTTCACAAGCAGTAGTGTTTTACCATAAACAGGCCCAGCAGGCAAACCCTTGTATTACACAGATTATCACAGATTACGTGACATCTTCCGGCGTTTCAGATCACGGGTTGCAAAAGGTGCAGACCTCCTGCTTTGTTTTGAGCAAGACAGCGTGAAACAGCCCAGTTGTAACATTTCTAATCTTAGTGATGATATCAAGTGGGATGGGAGCCGCCTCTTTCTTATCCTCTTCCAATTGCTGTACAAAACAGTATGGTTTGATATAAGCATCTGCAATAGGAAGGAGGGAGGCTGCCTTACACCAGCTGCTTCACATCTGTTCTCATTGCATGTTTTGTCTTGTTCTAGGGCGTGTTGGGCAAGCAGTAGCACTACGTGCCAAAGCCTTTGGCTTCAGTGTGATTTTCTATGACCCATACCTCTCGGATGGCATGGAGCGTGCTCTGGGACTGCAGCGGGTGAGCACTTTGCAGGACCTGCTGTTCCACAGTGACTGTGTTACTCTTCACTGCAACTTGAATGAACACAATCATCATCTTATTAATGACTTCACCATAAAGCAGGTAATAATCTCTGTGGGCACCCTCCATATCAGTGCTAGTGGCTGACACTGTGTAGCATTTATTTGTGTAAACAGGCAGATTCTCATTTGAAGGAAATTTCTTTCCCTTCTGCTACTTTGAGATCAAGTGGGTTTATAACTGGTTAGGAAATAGCTGGTGGCTTTTGTATTGTTGCTTTTATTGTCTTTTGCTCAGTAACATTGCATTGGTGGAAATAATTTGCTCTTCTCACTGTTTCTCAGAGTTAAAGTTGCATCTTTGTCATCTAGCAGCTACATCCTTTACCTGCGTATTCTGCCTTTCACTCTTGTTCCTCAGTTTTGAGTTCTTTAGATGCAATTTAAGGAGTATGACTAAATGGCTCCCTCCTGTGTTCAGTCCCGATGCTTGCAGAGTGCTTCATGGATGGATTGTCTTTACAGCATTGCATTATTTGGAAAAATGATGTTTCTTGGAATTAGTACTAACCTCCCTAAATGTTTAGGTAATATTAAAATAATTTCAAAATCTGGGTGTAGTAACTGCTCTGTTATTGACTCATCTATAGTAAACATTTTCATTAAGTGTCTGGCTTCTGACCCCAACCTTAGTGTAGGTAATAGCAAGAAATACATCATTGAGATGTAGAACGGTAGATAGTGTACAGGAAGGAAACTCTTAAGATATAATAGCTGATTTTGGTGTTCTTTTTATATGTAGTGTTTGTGTATGTAGGTAGCAATTTTTTGCAGTAAAATCATTGCTTAGGCTCTGAGAAACAGTTTGCACCTAGTACTGAACTTCAGGAGAACTGAAATAATTACTGAATGTGTTTAACAGTCATGTAGGATCGTGGCAGAAAACTGACGATACAGCACAGTTCTTAATTTGAGAGTTCAGGGATTTTGCAGATTGATCCCGACATCAAATCAGGGTTTGGGATATAAAACTCTAAAAAATTAAGAAGTTTAAAATGCCAGTCTCTGAGAGAGCAGAGCCCTGTCACCATGCCCTGTCTGCTCAGGTATGTTTAATGGTTATTCCATGCTTAGCTGTCTTTGCAAGCAGACATCTAGACCCAAACAGAATCCTGTGGAATTCAGTGGGACCATCTGGAGCCTAAGCAGTGATCACTGATCATATAGTGGACTGAAAGTTGGGCCAGTGTGTCACGGGAAATTTTTGAGTGGAGCTGTATAAATGCAATAAATTTTGGAGAGGGCTTAGTACATTAATCAGAGAAAAAAAAAAAACCCAAACAGGTTAAAACAGAGTGATACCATCTGAAATGAAGCACATGTAATAAAGTCTGTACTGGAAAGCATTTATCTTGCTATTTGTTATCCTTCATGCTTAAAGCAAGGATTAAAAGGTTAGAAGATAGTTCTTACTTGGATAAAAGTTTCGATGAAGCAGTCTGCGTTGTAACAGCTGGTGTGAAAACCATAAAATTGTAACACCTCTGACTGCTTAGGTTGTGTAGAGCGAATCTTCCGAATATGCATCAAAAGGAGCAGAACAGTTTTTTTTAGGCTGACAGATGTTAAGAGTTGGCCTAAAAGTTTTAGAGAGCATTTTTGTCCAACATGGCATGCTCATGTAATAACCAGTTTTTAAACAAAGCACAGAGAAGTATGGTGCATCTCATTTCACCTCAAGTCTCACCCTGAATTTTGTTTAGAATCTGAAATTACATAACCTTAAAATGTCTCTGAAAATTTGGTGTCAGTCTTCTCTTTCAGTAGCTTTTCCCCTTAAGTAGTCAGCATTTTGCCTAGCCATCATGCTTGGCCTTGTAGACCCAGAGCAGCTCAGGGAACTGTTTCAAGCTCGTGTTTACCGAACCCTTGGCAATCAAGTGCTCCGAAGAGAAGCCGAGGTCATTTTTAGTGTTACAGATTTGTGAAAAAGGTGCTGCAGTTTAAACACCATACGTTTTTAAAGCTGCTGTGCAGGTTTAGTGTAGGTGAATTTTAACAGCTGTCAGCAGTTCTAGCTGCGAAGCTCTTTCAAGCTTCCACCCATTGTTAAGGGTCATTTCCACCTGCATCCACCCTTACAGTGTGTCAGGAGTCACGTAATACGTTCCCACTAGAATGCATTTATGCAGCCATGTTCTGTTTGATTCCGACTTTGAGTCTAAAAACTACTGGTTTTAGAGTTTTGTAGAAAGTCCTAAAATGAAAACTCAAGCAAGGTTGTTCACATTGGACAGCAAATTCTAGCAGGGTTCACTGTGATTAAAATTTCTAAGTCCTTCGAAGGGCATATAAATACGTTAAGCTCTACTTAAAACTCAAATAATCCATTTGCAAGAGGGCAGAAGTAGGGAGGGTATAGGAGTTCCTACGAGCCTATAGGGCATGTCCACGCAGCAGGTGTGATTGTCACTTGGGTGAGCCCTCCTGCCCTGGCTCGGCTCTAGTTCTCACAGCTGACTGAGGTAGTGGAGGTGCAGTGCTGGTTCCCATCAGGAGTGTCTTGTAGTAACAACTGTAGTCCAACTGTAGTCCAACTTCTGACCGTGCCACCATTTCTTCACTGCTCTAACTCCCAAGTTAGTTACGTAAAACTGAAGGAAATACCCCTTAGTTCCGCTCTGTAAGTGGACTTTGGTTTCGCTGTACGGACAATAGGTGGTTCTCCTCTAAGCCCAAGAGTCTGCAAAGGGAGGGGACAGGGCCACACTAAACATAGACAGCTGGCTGGTAAATTGTGGAGTGTTTTTTCTTAGAACCTTACTGCATGCATATACGTGTTAATTGTTTAATATTTCGTATGATCTCATGTAAGAACATTCTGGTAGCTGACTTTCATCCAGACCTCCTTGTTGTTCATGAATTTGGCGTTTGGAATCAGTCTTACAGAGTAAGGATCTGTTTACATAAGCGTTAGTTTGATGTGCAGGTTTGAAGTAGCTGACTTGGTGTCCAAATGTTGGGGTTTTCTTGTTCTTGTGGTGAGAGATGGAGTCAGTACAAAATGAGATTTTCATCATCCATCTTCAGCATGGTTCCTGCTCTCCATATGCTTCACCTTCATGCACAGAAGTACTTCTGAGCTCAGAAGCTGTGTTTGAGACACCTGGTGAAAGATGAAGTGTTGGGGTGGCTGGAAGCAGGATGTAGCAATTTCTTTTCTTTCTGTGCCATCTCTCTTACTTAAACCGCCACTTTGTTTTCAAGTTGTGGATATATTATGGTGTAAATTCTCGTAGTTCTCCCCGCACTGTGTCATCTACAATGCTAATCTGCACAATGCACAGCACAGCTTCTCTCCTGGGCACGCAGCGTTCTCAACTAAATTCATTTTCATGCCTTTTAATTGAATAATATAAGATTTCTTTAGACCTTTATTTGAAAAGTCTCACAGGGAGGAGGAAGCTGAAGTAACAAAAATAAATAAAACATAGATCTGTGTTTTGGCAACTGAAGGGAAAAGTGTTTGAAAATTCAAAAGCATTGATTTTTCTGAAAAATTCATGTAGGCTTTTATTTGTGTGAAAGTTGAAAACCACAGAATATGAACTTGTTGAAGAATGTGCTGTAGTTTCTGTCTCATGCAATTTCACAGTGAAATAAAAAGGCATAAAATGATCTGTCACTTTCATATGCACAGTTGTATCTTTTGATCATGTTACTGCACAATATCTGAAACAACGCTTCTATTAAAAGGCACTACTTACAAGAAACGAAAGGTTTTTAAGTGCTGTGAAATAGCATTTTATGTTAGAAGCATCACATTTTGTGGTGCTTTCCAATGGAAAGGGAAGACAACTGTTACAGGTTAAATCAGCTGAATAGCCTTTGTTGTAATGGATGCTTCTTTTGAGTAAAAAAAATAATGCCACAACGATTTTATTTCATTTATTTTTATTTCATCATTCTTGTTTTTAACTTTCCCTAGATGAGACAAGGGGCTTTCCTGGTCAACACAGCTCGAGGTGGGTTAGTAGACGAAAAAGCACTTGCACAGGCCCTGAAGGAAGGAAGGATACGAGGGGCAGCCTTAGATGTACATGAGTCAGAACCATTCAGGTGCTTTTCCTTTTCTTTTCTTTTTATTTTGTTCACTTTCTTATTTTTAAGTCTTAGTGCATGATACAATCAACAACAACAAGTAAATTGAGTTTTCCCTTCATTTGGTAGCTAACTACTCCTTAGTAAAGCAACATGAATCTGTGCAGCACTGGACTAATGCAAATGTAGATGGAGCTTGTGTATGTGGTCACAAGTGAAAAAAAGTGACATCCAAGATCTAATTCCTTAAAAAAAAAAAAAAAAATCCAATGGTTGTATTTGGTAGAAGTAGCAGGGGCTTAGATTCAAATCCTGGCATGGCTTTGTGTCGTGGCTTTGAGGAGAGTGCTCCTTTGTCACTGATGCAGCTCTGGAGGCAACTAACGTCAATGTCTGGACAGACTCTTTCAGAAGGCAAAGAGTTGTGGTTTGGTGTGAGAATTAACTACTTTGACACCTTTCTGGAGGAAAAGACATACTTTTGTCTAGATTGCCTCTGCAGGAAAGCCATAAATGTAATAGGTTGCAAAAAAAATAAGTTAAGGAATGTGGTCAGAATGCAGGTTTGGTTTTGTTTTACCCTTTATCAGGGGAGCAGTAACTCTGCTGCCATTAGCAGAGCTGGTAGCACAAGCCTTAGTTTCTGAATGACACTGGAAGTCCACTGTTTTAGACAGATGTACCACTCCCCAAAGTGGCATTGGTGTTACGAAATCAACACTAGTAAACAGGAACGAGCTTCTTCGCTATGTCCTTGAGTCTTGAGCCTGACTTCTGAGTTAGTTATGAGACTAAGCTGCTGTAGCTTAGTGCTTGATGTGACAAGCCTTTTTCAGTTGTTCAGTCTGGGCAGGGAGAAATGTCAGTTTTAACTGGAACAATCCACATAGGTTTTTGAAGAGGAACAGATTCAGAACTTGAGGGCAGGTTGTAAAGACTGAAGAGAGGACAGCCTCTCTCCTATCAGCTTTGGGGGTGGAATAGAAGCTTTACAAAACAGAATAATATCCTTTTAGGTAGAATTTTTTTATCTACTGAGACAGAGTGCCGCATCACAGATATTTGATTTTATTTATGCATACCCTGCATGCAATTACTTCTAATTGTAGTCATTACAATGCAGTAGTGCTGTGCAAAGCCAGAGTCTTAACAGCTCAAGGGACCTTCAGCTGCATACATTCTTCCCAATTCAGGTCTCGGATCTGCACAAGCAGACCATTGCACCTATAGGAAGCCCCATTTACTGCATGGAGATGCCATCTGCAGAGATTCAGTTGCAGGATTACAGCCACAATTTCCTTTGGCTTCAGTGCTGCATGTCTATCTGATCGCAGCATGCAACTCTTTATTCAAGAGTTTTGCCAGATATTCTGATGTTTATTGAACTACAGATGAAATCTATCATTTTGTGAATTATGACCAACTCTGAACGCACGCTTTTGTCTTTAAAATGTGTTCTCTTGTTGTTACAGTTGACTGTAAGATTATTAAAACTGGAAATAAATAGGAAGAGCAAGTTTCCGTTATTTTCAGTTTCTTTACTTTGTATCTGTGATAATACTTTTACACAGATTTATTGCTTTCCTTGAAAATCAATCTGTAAAGTAAATTTCCTTCTTTCTGTGGAGTTTCTATAAAGGAACAGGAAAGGAAAAACAGGTTTTTAAAAAAAGAAAAGTTGAGGCTGCTGATAGGCACACTTCTTTGGAAGTAATTGTAAGATGTTTTTTCTTTACATGACTAAATGTCACACTGACAGTGACTCTTGAGAGAACAGAGCTTGGTTGGCTAATGCAGTGAAACTGTGATGAAATGGACAAATGGAATGGCATCCTGAATTGATTTGGGTCTTGCTTTATGCATTTCTGCGCCAGAGCTGGAGTGGTAGTGGCTGTAGTTAGCGATAAGTGCATTGGGCAGGAACTAATGTTGCTACCCTTCGAGTCTATGAGAGGTGATTGTTGTGTATTTATACCATGAATAGTGTATTAAATTTAACTGACAGAATTAAAAGCAAACCCAATAAGGAATAGAAATGTGATTATTTTCTGTTATAGAAGTTAATCTGTGTATGTACGAATTCATATGGTTTCCCCCTCTCCCCCGCCCCTCCAACCTGACAGTATTTATTGTCATTTGATCTTGGTTTAAATCTTCCTTTAGTTTTAGTCAGGGCCCCTTGAAGGATGCACCAAACCTGATCTGTACCCCACATGCAGCCTGGTATAGTGAACAAGCCTCAATTGAGATGCGGGAGGAAGCAGCACGAGAGATCCGAAGGGCGATCACAGGTACTAAGTCACCTTATTAGCTTCTCCACTGAGTGTTTCTTTTTAATTAACTTTTTCGTTCTTCGGTCTCGAAAGATACCGAAAAGAAGCAGCCTTAGGTTTCATTTAGTACTTCCAGGATTTGGAACATAGAAATGAGTATATGCCCATTAAGTCTGTTCTGAGAACTGGAACAGATCACTTTTGGAGGTTCGTTACAATTATAAATAGAAGATGGGCACTGCAAAATAAGTACTTTTTCCATATAACAGAAATGTACTTATATGTGAAAAATGGACATTTTGTTGTTGTTGCATGTAAATCTTACCCATTAGATGAGTTTGACTGCAAGTCATCCAGGTAGTGTTGGTGTCTTTCGTATGTGTTCATAGATGCCTCCTTATGCTTGTCCTGAGCAGTTCCGTTTCCTTTATTCTTTCCTCTTTGGCTCCTTTGTATTTTCCAGAGTTCATCCAAAATTGTCTTAGAGGGCAGTCTGGAATTTCGGTGTCTTGAAGGCTGTAATGTTCAGAGATAAAACATCTGGAACTTTATGCTGTTCCTAGCAATGCTTATATCTCAACAACTCATTCTCCATGTCAAAGCCAAAGTTTTCAGTATTTTGTTGGGAGGGAACTCTCTTTTAGCTGTTCCTCTCTTTGAAGCCTTGCGAGAGAAGTCTGGCATTTTAAAGGGCAAAGTCTCTTTGTTACATAACTACCATGTAATTGTAAACTGTTCACATAAGAGAAAACACTTATGTCTCGAGCATGCACTGCTAATAAATAAAATGAGAAGGCTGAGCCATTTGGCATTGGTTTGAATCCCTTGTAGCCTAAAATAAAAGAAAGGATTTTCATACTGGAAAATGATTCATTAAGCAGTAATGCTCTCTCTTCAGTAGGACTTTGCTGTTTCCCCCTTGGCAATATAGACTGAATGCTCTGCAGACATGAAGGGCCATCTGTGTCACCTTGAGAGTAGTAGAGTGCCAACACATTGCGCTGCTGTACGAGAAGCACTAGCAGTAGCCCTTCCTGGATCTTGTGCCTAGAGAGGCTGAGCAATTCCATTTCATTTATAGCCTGTGAGGAAAGAAGATTCTCTGGATGGTGATTAACGGCATGTCTTAAACTCCTGATCTGAATTGCCCTTTACAGGAGCATTTCTCTCTGTTTTAGAGGTAGCCTAAAGAGTCCAACCATCCCTTTGCTGCAGTTGGTCCTTGCACTTATATTCCAAAAGAACTCTAATAGTAGAGTCATTAAATTGTTGTATAACTGTTGTCTGCTCCGAAGTAGCTCTGGGAGAGATTGCACAAACCAGCATACGTTACCTACTTGGGGGATGATTGATGTGCAAATAAACCTTAATAAGCTAAGATCTGAAAACTGTGTAAGAGTCAGTTTTATGTGAAATACTGCGCAATAGCCCCAATGTACGTGCCTAGGAAGACAGACCTATATATTCGTAGTGTGTGATGGCGCTATCAGCTATCTGTATCACTGATTTATGTTGAAGCTGTCAGCACTTTTGTGTTTGCACGTGGTTTGTAGTAAGATCAAACTGAGGCCAGCATTAGGGAGGTGAGAATGACATTGAATTGCAGTGGAACAAATGTAGGAATAATACAGGAAGTGTGGGATAAAGCTGGATATGTGAAAGCCATAGGGGAACACAGGGGAGGGAGGGTGAAGAGAGAAGCTAATTGGAAAAAGGTGTACAGTGAAGGAATGCAGGCTATGACTACCATCTGATAAAAAAGATGTTAAGTGGTTCTGCTGTTACTAAAAGTCAGTGGTGTTCCGATGTGTGAAATAAAAATAGTAAGCAGAGATTAAATATCTTGAAATATATTTTTGAACATCAAAACATTCAAAGTATTAAGAGGACCACTGAAAACAGTAATGGAAGAAATGGTAAGGGAGCAAGGAAAGTGAAAAGTTGGTGAAAAAATTTAAATTAGTACTGTTTTGTAAGGGGAGACCAGTAGGACGTGCTGACAGAAGTTAGCAAAATAAAGAATGGGATGGGCAAGAGGGTAGATGTGATGGCAGTTTAAAAACACTTGAGAAGGATAAACATCAGAAGAAGATAGATAGTTTACATTTATGGACAATTTCTGCAGAAGTTTAGATGAATGTGTATTTCAGCTAAGCTTAGAAGATGGTTTCTGCTCAGGAGAATGGTAGGAATTCACCCATAATGGGGCATGCACATCATCTTTGCCGATACTGAACTAAGGATTAGCCCTTTTGGCTTGTGCAGAGATGTGGAAAGTTTTAGTGACATAAGCACACGTCATGGAGTAACACGTTTGATGGTACCCACTAGACAAAAAACAGTTCTGTGAAAAGGCTTTTTTACAGCCCCTTTTTGGCCAGGCTGATGGATAGAAAGAACAGGCAAAGAGAGTGAAGTCCTTAATCAAATTTCCAGTAGGAAGTGAGAGATAAAAAAACGGTATTCTTCAATGATGGAGCATGATTGGTTTTTGAAAATGTTTCTGGAGTACTGTTGCCAGCAGTAGCAGGGATAGGCTCGAACTTGCCTCTTTGTACCTCTGAGTGTGCAAATGCCCAGTAAGATAGAAAAGATGCTTCAAAACAGATTACAGTAAAATACACAGGCTCTAATTGATCTCCCATTGAAACAGGTGGAAATATTCCTGTTGGCAGGAAGAAAATGTGTGTCATATCTGGTCGAGTAATTTTTTTGCAGGGCTTGAGATAGTTCTGCAGGAGACAGAGGCTTGTCCAGCGTGTGCTGAATCAGGTTGACAGATTTCCCAGTATCTGTGTCTTAGAACTTCAGCTGCGCTTCAGAGCGGAAGTTTTGAAGAAGTGGAAGAATGGAGTTTTCTGGTGTATTTTCTTTTTTTTTTGTAGGAGTGGAAGAGATGGCTGAGGATTAATATATTATAGCAAATAAATGTGAAGACTAATTGAGATAATGAGAAGATCAGGACAGGAAGGAAGTGTCAGTCGTACTCAGGTTTATGGCAAAATTCCATTTGGAATCCTACACCCTTCACTAAGTGTTCTTATTGGCATTGCATG
>NW_010245633.1:145996-217409 GCF_000690775.1 Eurypyga helias | reverse complement strand
GGAAAAGGAGGAAAGTGAAGTTAAAGACAGGAGGCTGCATTACTGAATTTGAGTGGCACCATGCTCTGTAGTCAAGCTTTAGCTTCTTGGCAAGCATGAATCATGTTGATTATGGTTTTATTGAGACCCTGTATATAAAGGACAAAGAGATGCAGAAATAAAAACTACGCAGAGCATTTTAACCGTTATTGACTAAGTCCCAGACAAAAGGGGAAGAGTGAGGATCAAAAATAAGCCCGTAGTGTGATTTTATGTATTGACTGAAATATGCAAATATTTATAACTACTTTTAACATAGATACATTAAAAGCATAAGGCATACAATTTTAGTGTTTTTTTTAATTTCCTCTCCCTTGCTTCGTCTTAGGTCGTATTCCAGACAGTCTGAAAAACTGTGTTAACAAAGATCATTTGACTGCAGCTACACATTGGGCCAGTATGGATCCCGGAGTTGTTCATCCAGAGCTTAATGGTGCTGCATACAGGTAAGCGTGCTGAAGGTATAAAAGAAATGCCTCCTTCATTCAGAGGTAGGCATGCAAGCATACATAAGATCTTCCTACTAATAAACGAAGTGGGTTTGAATTACACCCCACCTATATTGTTTTGATAATTGTTGCACTCAAGAATAATCTTGTTCTGCTCGTTGAAGTCAGTCATGCAGTGCGTAAGTACGTTTCCTTTTTTACCTTTTTTGTATGTTTGGTAATATCTGAACAATGCACAGGTTTTTTGTATATTCAAGTAAAACAATTCTGGTCATCTCCAGAGAGTGCAGTGTAAATTTATGTTCCTTTTGCTGAAGGTAATGATGCAGCAGTAGGTTACAGAAAGACTTCCAATAAATAAACTATTGTTACATGGTTTTGTGGCCTCCAAACACACGACAGAACAAACAACTCAGTGGTGAATACAGTGGAATAGCTTCTGGTGATTATGAAAGTATGTTTAAAATAGTGTTTTCTAAATTACACATTTAGTTTTTAAGCAAAAGCATCTGAGGGACTTGATCTATGTATTCTCAATCAACTGTGAAAGCAGCTCTTAATAATTAATAGAAGGGCAATTTTTTTACATCTAGTATGTATGTTCCTTAGTTACTTCTTTTGCTTGAGAGTCTTGCTCTGTCCCTTTATCCTTAGCAGCTGTTCTAGGAGCAGATTTTTCCTAGTGGCCAGCTTCACAGAATTTTTATTTATGAAAACTGTCTGTGATTTTTTTTATCTTTCAGGATGGTATTTAGTTATAAGTAGGATGAAAGTGGCTGAGAAAGCTACGAACAGCTGCTTCCGTCAATGCCTTGAGGGAAAGTGCAGTCCTTTCATTATTTGTCCTAATCTTTCTACTGTCCTCCTTCATAAACCTTTCTTTCTTTGTCCTTTAGGAGGGCTGCCCCATACTTACAATAGATAGAGGGTTTTTGTGTGTTAGCCAGCTGTGAGAACCCAGCAGTGCACTGCTGAGAAGTGAAGCAAAGCTCGTGTCCCAGTGACTACTGCCAGTCTCGTCAGAAGGTGATGGAGAGATGATGGTGGGGCGACACTACACTCTGCCATTGTCTCCTTATC
This sequence comes from Eurypyga helias, assembly GCF_000690775.1. Taxonomy (NCBI): domain Eukaryota; kingdom Metazoa; phylum Chordata; class Aves; order Eurypygiformes; family Eurypygidae; genus Eurypyga; species Eurypyga helias. The sequence continues at coordinate 215,841 of NW_010245633.1, read as the reverse complement.
AGTAGCTGTAAACACACCAAAAGAAAAGAAAACAAAACTTTGATGTGCTCAGCAAGGATATATGTCACATCACATCAAGATGTTTATTTTTGCAAGAAGTACCCATAGCCTTAAGTATCTGAAGAAGGGTGCTTTTATTTGCTTAAAGGAAAAGTTCAAGCACCTGTGTTCTCCTCCACATAGCACGTGGTTTCACCGACTTCAGTTTGCAGTACTTAGGGTATAGCTGAATGCACCTGAGGCTTAAGGGCAGGCGTTGCTGAACTGGGGATAACAACTCCAACCCTGTTACGGCAGTTCAGAGCAGGGTTGTATGCCCAACGGAAATGTCGTTGTTTGTTCTCATTTTTGGGGTCACGAGTCCAACAGAAGCAGGCTTCACAGCTGGAAATGGATTTTGACTTAGGAATGTTTTGGGAGTTAATGATTTGCAAGGTAAAGACCCTATGTATTGCATTAAAGCAGCATAAACACAAAACTGAATGACTTTCACATTGTTTCAGTCAGTTTTTTTCAATAAAGAAAACTTAACGTAAATAAATACTGACTTCGCACTTATTTTCAAATGCAAAATAAAACTCATTTTGGGAATTTTGAAGGAGAAGTTAAAAATCACACAACAGATATTCAAAGCTTCTTTTTGGAAGGGTGACAGAATAGTGTGGGTGAAGGCAGTTACTATTTTGTGCAATATAAAATATGTGGAACTTGAAGCTCAGGCTTTATGTAGAAATTGGTTTCAGTAGCAGCGTTTGCTGATGCTTAATTCCTACCTGGATTAAGTGCAGAATTTGAATTGATGGTTCAAAACAAATTTTTCTGGTTTTGCTCTGCAGTCCAAGGTACGTTCAACTAAGTGAGTTCTGAAGTCTTTCCCAGGCAGTATGATGTTTCAGATGTGCTAATAACTGTATCATAGTCATGTAATTGCATTAGAAGATAAGACCTGGGCTAATAATTTATATGTTAAAAAATGCAAATACCTCTTTCGGGGAACGAAAACTAAGGAGGCTGTTTTATTCTGGATGTATCATTTACTTGTATTTCGATGTAGGACAGAACTCTTAAATTATCAGATATTATCAGGAGCAGAGAACATTGAGCATTCATCAGCAGAATATAATCTAGATCTTTGGAATATCATCGTATTCTGTGGAAAACAAAACGATTTACTGTGTGAAATGTAAGATGCTCTATCAATACAAAAAGGTCAAGCGAATGGGACCTGTCCCTTGAGTAAAGATTATTGATATTCCTAAGAAGGAACTATTTGTAGTAGTCTTGGTGAAGCAGCATAATGTACCCTGGTTTTGTGTTATTACCATGTGTTTGTTGTTGAGCTGCCTGCTAAATAACCCCCTGCCATTTCCTGTGTCACAGAGCATGCAGGTTATAGGCAAAGTGAAATCTGTCAGCCGGTAAACAGTGATTGTGCAATTTATGGACATGTTGACATATCTTTCTGCCTTCTAACAGGTAAATGATGAGAATATCTAGATACTGAAGAGGTACTTGGCTAAGAATAGTTATATGCTGGTAGTTCAGGAGTTATTTCATGTTGACATATTTCAGTGGTGATTTGCAGGCACTGTAATGCATGAGAACAGCATGCAGTTAAATTTTTAAGCTCTTTTGGGACAGAATGTTTCTTGAACAGAGCTTTACATGGTGAGTTCAAGGTGCTTTTGTAGTGTAAAAAATGCAGAAGATTAACATAGAAATTAAAGTTGCCTTTCATTTGTAATTGAGAGGGCTACGGTATTTTTCTTCATAAATTAAGACTGTGTGGGAAGGGGAAGGAAGAGTATGAAGTAGCAGAGATGCACATGATCTCTGGCTTCTGCTGCCACAAAAATGTAATTCTCTGGACATTTTACCTGGAAAACGTTCCAACTTAATTCTGCCAGAGGAGGAAGATTGGGAGCAACTTTATGAAGTGCTGGAGAGAATGTATTTGCTGGTTAAGAATGGAAAAGCAATAAATAGCAACATAAGGGAAGGTTATGTAGGATAGAAATGCCCATGTGTAGAGGCTGTCGAGCTTGTGTTCTCCTTTCATGGGTACGATTTGAACAATGCTGATGATTAAATTACAAAGGGACAAGAATTATGAAAAGAGAATGGCAAAATAGGGTTAGGGCTAGTCAAGCAAAATACAGCTTCTGTAGAGGACTACGATACCTGTATTTTGGCTACTGCGTAGCTTTAGGACAAGAAAAACAGTTGGAGAGCTTTTGGATGTTACTAAAAGCCTGTAGGAAGGCTGTGTCTGAGGAGAAGGCCTGGCAGTAGAATCCCAGTCATTATAATTTGGTGTCCAAGGGGAATATTTTTACATACAGAAGGAATATTTGGAGTCAAAGGAGAATTACAGATGTGGAGTTTGAACTGCTTATGGTAACTATCAGTGCTTCTGATTCAGTGCTGTCCATTTTCACGAGGGGCGGTTCTGACTTCTCTTCCTGAAGGAAACTCAGTTACGGAATTTTTTCTCGCCGTGATTTCTCCCAGCTCCAGTGTGCCGATACTCAGGGAATATGTTGTTAAAAGTAGAAATTCTGTGTTGGAAGCAGTTGCTGTATTGGGCTTTGAAATGGAAGTTTTTGTCGTTCCATGTTACGGTTTTTATGAAGCATCTAGAGTAACAGATAAGCTGTTTCAAAACTAAATTTGAATAAATAAAACATACCTAGTCTGACAGTTTTTGTAGGAATTGAAGCAAATTTGATTAATAAGATTCAAATTGAGGTACTGAAACAAGCAACTAATTCCATTAGCAACTGCAAATTAATTCTAAGGAACCTCTCTGGAGAAGGAATTAGCATAGGAAGCCCTGTAAATATGTGTACAGCTGGGAACAAAGTTATCTGGCCTACAGGTCGTGTGATCTTTCACACTGTGGTTATGGATCCCAGCTGACAGTCAGCGGTACGGTCTGTAGGAATATTTTCCACTATGACCAGGCCAGTGTACGGTGCATTCATCGTCCTTGTGCCGTGTCGGGTAGCCATGCGGAGCCCCTTTGGCAGCATTTGCAAAAATCAGTTTCTGTGGTGGAAGAAAAAAAAGAACAAAGAAATGTGCTTTCATCCAGCATTTTTCTTCCTCTGAGTTTTGCTTAAGTTCTGCGCTTGTTTTCTCTCAGTTTGAGGGAACTTAGAATGAGCAGCACAATCATGCGGGTACCTCAGAGGAAAAAATGCTACTGAAATGGGGTGAAATTCCCTGATGCATTTAGCGTTAAACTCTGACGAGAGGAGAATCAACAGCAGAATAATGTGATATTTAAAAAAGCTTGACAAGACTAGAAGTGCCTTTTCTCCCATTCAGTTCCAAGTAAATACTAGGGTAGCAAATGCCACGGCGAGTTAAGTGGTGGGTTTGCGTGTTGAGGCTTTTAAATGGATAACGCTCTCACTAGGATGCTTGGGTGAACGGAAGAGAGCAGGAGACAAGAAGGGACAGGTGTATGGCTGCGTGATGAGGAGGGAGGGCAGAGGGCCAGCGTTACAGGGCCGGTGCAAGGACTTGCGAACGGGTATTGAGGTATTTGGCTAAAACCAAAACGCGCTTTCGGTGGAAGTGTTCGTGTATAGCTGCTGTTTATATACAGCGCTGTGAGATACCAGTGTTCATCAATTACATCTGAACATCTGGATTGAAACAGTAGATTTAAAAGATTTATTTTAGCCTGATAATATCAGAGCCATCATAAAATCAAGATGAATGGGAGGGTGACTTTTTTTTTGTTGAATTCATAAAATATTTAAGCCTCGTTGTTTGTCCAGATAGAGTAAATCATCTTTAAAACCATCCGTAGTTTTTATGTTTGCGTCTCTCTCTCTTGCAGTCTGCCTGAAGCGCTTGTCCTCTGTGTAACTAGTACGGGGTCTCTTTCAGACAAGTACAGTGGCAAGTTTGATGCTGAAAAGGTGCAGTAGGGTTGAATTGGTAGACAAAAAGCTGAACGTGAGCCGGCAGTGTGCGCTGGCAGCCCAGAAAGCCAACCGTATCCTGGGCTGTATCCAGAGAAGTGTGGCCAGCAGGTCGAGGGAGGTGATTCTGCCCCTCTACTCTGCTCTGGTGAGACCCCACCTGGAGTGCTGCATCCAGCTGTGGAGCCCTCAACATCAGAAGGATATAGACCAGTTGGAGTGAGTCCAGAGGAGGCCACGAAGATGCTCAGAGGGCTGGAGCACCTCTGCTATGCGGACAGGCTGAGAGAGTTGGGCTTGTTCCGCCTGGAGAAGAGAAGGCTCCGGGGAGACCTTATAGCACCTTCCAGTGCCTGAAAGGGCTGACAAGGAAGCTGGGGGGGACTTTTTACAAGGGCCTGTAGTGACAGGACAAGGGGTAACGGGTTTAAATTGAAAGCAGGGAGGTTTAGATTAGATATCAGGAAGAAGTTCTTCACAGAGAGGGTGGTGCGGCACTGGAACAGGTTGCCCAGAGAAGCTGTGGATGCCCCATCCCTGGAAGGGTTCAAGGCCAGGCTGGATGAGGCTGTGAGCAACCTGGTCTAGTGGAAGGTGTCCCTGCCCATGGCAGGGGGGGTGGAACTAGATGGTCTTTAAGGTCCCTTCCCACCCAAACCATTCCATGATTCTATGAATTTGTCAGGAGAGTGTGGGTGGGATTTCTCTTTGGGAGAGCTATCAAGAAACCTGCGACTGCAAGCTTAGTGGTTTGAAAAAGTATTTCTTTAAACATCCGTGACATCTTAACATTTCTACGTGAGAATGAAATAGAAAAAACAATCTCTGACAGTCAGCTTGAGGAAGAGGCACGGAGGACAGTTACATGCTGTGCAGAACTAGCCTGAGTTATTTCTTGTTAAGGTGTTCTTTGAGAGGAGTGATACTTCCAGGTTGTTCCTGTTGCTGTGCTGTCGCTTGTGCTAATGGGAAATCTGAAGAAACAATCTAGGAAACCTTTATTTCTGATTTGGGTAGAATACAGCATCTTTTGCTTTATTTATCAGCATTTGCATACGGTATCTCACCTGGAGCTTAACCGACTGTCCTTCTCACTGGTCTGAAAACAAAGCATCGTCTCTACCTCTAGAATGGAGGGCGTTCTGGTCAGTCATCTCTTGGGTTTTAATGTATGTTCTCGGTTTCTTCTCTCAGCAGGTATCCCCCAGGCGTTGTAAGTGTGGCTTCAACTGGCATACCTGCAGCAGTAGAAGGAATAGTCCCCAACCCCATGTCTTTATCGCACGGCCTCCCTGCTGTAGCCCACCCGCCCCATGCTCCTTCCCCCGGCCAAACTGTCAAACCAGAAGCTGATAGAGACCACCCAAGCGACCAATTGTAGCCTACGAAAACAGCATTCCCAACATCGGAGATTTCAACTTCAGCGTGTGGAAAACAAACAAACAAAACAAAACCCAGGATTTTGATTAAAGGCAAAACCATGAACTTACAGGAGGAGACGATTATTGGTTTAGAAACTGGTCCAATATACAGTATAAAAGGAAAAGGTGGGAGACAAAAAGAAGATTTGGAAACATTTTTTCCTCCGTATAAATTGTAGTTTGTCCCTGTCCAGTGGACTGATTCACTGTTTCTGTGTCCTATGGGTTCTTTGTTAAGCAAGAGAAGTTAGTAGTTAATTATATCATGAATGTACTTGTCTGTGTACAGTTTTTAGAACATTAAAAAGGGTTTGTTTGCTTAGCTGTAAGCAAGGAAAAACATAAGGGAGGCATTCAACAAACCAATTTTGAGATTAAAAAATCCTTTCTTTTATATTTTAAAACATGCCCAAAAATGAGGCAGTTGGCGAACTTCTCAGGACAATGAATTTTTCCCATTTTTCTTTCTACGCCACACAGTGCATTGTTTTTTCTACCTGCTTGTCTTATTTTTTAGAATAATTTAGTAAACGAAATAAAAACAGTTTCTCCTAATTTTGGCATGAATTCCCTTATTTCAAAATGAAGACAACCTTGCAAAGAGATTTTGAGGAAAAAACAAAAAAGGTTTTGTATAAATGAGCATTGTGCTTTTTGTCACCAGTTAAAGTATATATTATTGGTGGTATGCGAAAAAGGCACTAGACTACTGAAAAGTAGCAGCATTTCATTGCCTACATTGATTCCTTCCTGGTAATGTGGTAGGCTAGCAATATTTTTGGTTAAAATCATGTTTGTGACTGTAACCATTTGTATGAATTATTTTAAAGAAATAAAAACCCCAGACAAATATCATATGTGTAAAAATTTTTATTTCTAGTAACTGTTTATTCAACTTTTATTAGGTCTCTTAGCTGTAATTTTTAAACAGATGCTGTCAAGTATTTCATTTCTAGCTTTACTTTGCTCTCTGTTGTTTGTAATACTGTCTTGGAAGCTTGAAAAATAATAATAAAAAAAGAAATTCTTTCCATACCATTTTTCCCTTTACATTTCGTAAATGTTGATCTTTTTTCCTGTGTTTCTAATGGAGTTTGAAATTGAGATGGAGTTTGATTTGTACGCCGGCATCATCAGCTACGATGTGGTAACAGCATTTACGCCACCACTGTGGGCAGAGCAGAAGGAGGTACAACAGCAACACAACGATAATAATAATAATAAATGTCTTTTGCCGCAGTCCAACGTGAGAAGTGTCCATTGTTTTCTTTGTGATGATGGAAGCGTGGAGCAGGATGTGGTTTATTTGCCATACGGAGGGATGTTGTTTCTTTCAGCATGGGCAGAAATGCTTTTAAGGCAGGCTGGATTTCGGCTGGCGGCTCTTTCGGCCTTTCCAGTGCTCCTTGGTAAGGTGTCCTTCATCCCTACGTGGTTTAAAAACGCGAGGCAAAAGTTTAGCTGCTGCAAGAAGGGAATCCAGGATGGGCAAAAGAGAACCTGGATGTAAACCTCCTCGGGTTGGCTGTTTGCTCGCTGCTGATCTGCGCTAGTAGCTGTGCACCAAAGGTTAGTGCGCTGTGTTTCGGGGTCGGGCAAAAGTTACTGTCCCCCGTTCCTGCACATACAGAGAGCGGCCTCCGCTTCCCTCAGGAAAATGTTGGGAGGCTGCCAGTCAAGAAAGATTGAAACTTGCAGGTTTGTACCAAAGGGGGGCACTATATAAAGTGGAATTTTACCTCTGTGGAAGAGGGGAGGAAGGTGTTTGCTTTGAAGGTTTAGAGCGCAAAATGTCACCCGTTACAATTGCTTTGATGGTAAAACCATTCCCCTCCCCTCCATGGGACAAAACAGAAAAGCAGCCTTAAAGCTGCCAGTTACCCCAGCGAAAACGCTTCCAAGAGCTTTGTGGCCAAAAACATGCAAAAGCTCAAATGTGGTCTCCTGCAGCTGGAGTGGGATTCGTATGTCATTGGTAATTCGTGTTTTAAGATGCTTCTTTGTCAGGCTGAAGATGCTTCTTCAACATACATAAAACAAACATCTAACATCTGGCTGCTAAGAATCGCTGACGGCCTCATTTGCAAGCAAATTTCCTGAGGAAAACCAAGAGGGGTGGTGGTTTTTTTCCTTCTGTTGCATCAGTTTGGCCGTGGTTTATGTAAGCAAGCTGTGTTGGCAGTGAGTCAATAAATGGATGAACTAGAAATGGAGGCACCGGTGTTCATGGCCACGCGCTTCTCGGGCTGGGTTCTGAAGCTGCCTGTCCTTCAGCTGCGTATTTCTGAGCTGTCGTCCATGCTTGCTCGGGCACGAGCTTTTTTTTTGGGGGGGGGTTGGGTCTGAAATGCGGCACTGATGGGTGCGACAGGGCAGTGCCGCTGTGGCGGTAAGGTGTTCGGTGTGCTTGGTGCGGGCGCTTGGCATCAGTCGGTCTGCTGGAGAGTCATCCAGGGTCCTGCGGATGCTGGAGCAGAAAGGCCACCCTGGCAGTGACAAGATGATGGGTACCCGCTTCTAGGTTACGGTTGGAAAGGCTGAATTAAAAATGAAAGGGGAGAAAAAGGGCTCTGAGTAAATGAGTAATTGGAAAAGCGTACTGTAACGAAGGAAAGCTGTTAGGCTGGACCAGTATTCTTTGTTGGGTAGTGGAGGTGCGATTAGATTTCTGTCGCCTGGTAAAGGATGTGCTAGATGAAGTTGAGAAGAAGATGCGGTTAGTGGGAAAACCAGGGAAGGCAGTGGCGGAAGCGAGCCGGAAGAGATGACCTGAGGCAGTGATGGAAAGTGAACGAGGAGGCAATCAAAGTACCTGCCTCAGTCATTCCTTCTTTTGTTGTAGTTCATATTAAGGATCTTGGCCAAGGAGGAGGGCAGCCACTGCAACTGCTGCTGGCTGGAAGCTTGTAGGCATGGCCGGTACACAGGGGGCTGGAGCCTGCACAGGAATTGGATGGTGTCAAGAACGGGCTTTTAGGAGCAGAAAGACACCAGTTGTGCGAATTCAAAGTCAGGTGGTTGCAGGTCAAACCCAAAACTTGCCAGAAAAAGGAGCCACTGCAGGCAGCAGTGGAACAGTTGGGGTGATGGCAGCTGTAATTTTTGGTAGCGATGAAGGGTGGATCAGAGGTGCAGCATGGGACCTGGAGGGTTTGGTGTACAGCTTTGGTCACGCGTTTTTGGAAGGGTGAGCTTGAGCTGGAGGTGTAGCACAGACCGACCCGAAACGACTGAAGGTGTGGAGGGTCTCGCCTGTGACAGGAAACTGGAGCCAGCTTGAAGTGGAGACTGAGCTGGGGAAAGGACCGTAAGTAGGAAATGCTGAGGAGGAAGGAGAAATGTTAAAGAAATGCTGATATCTGAACAGACAAGCATAAGCGGAGGAGTGTTGTCAGCAGGTTTCCAGTTGGAATTAGTCCTGAAGTTCCTGCAGCTTGGGGTGGGTTTTTTGTTTTGTGTTGGGGGTTTTGGTGCTGGTGGGTTTTGGGTATTTTTTTTATAACTTTGTTTTTACAGTCCAAAATGTGAGAACGTTATTTAAAGGTCATCCAGGGTTGCTACCAAAAAAGCCTCAAGGCTTTCTCTTTTTGTATGTTTTCTTGAGAAAATGCCGTATTATTTTCTTGTCCAGCCTTCCGCCTCAGATGATTAAGGCTAGCTTTCCAAATGACTGTGACTGCTGTAGTCTGGCTGTTACGAGCTTGCGCCTTGCCTCAGACCGAAGGGTTTTCTTCTCTTGTTTGATCTCGGTGGATGCTTCAGTAATGTCGGTTGTTCTGCTTGAAGGAGAAGGCAGCACTGCCAGTACTTCCTCTATTCAGTTCGCTCCAACCTTTCTACCTTTTGTAAATTGAAAAAAAAAAAGAGGAAAAAGGGAGAAAAATAGTCGTTGGTTTTAAGGGCAGAGTAGTAGTACTAGATCATTTTGTCTCACTGCTCAATAAAGCTGTTAAACATGATTTGCTCCTTCATTAAACCTGATACCATGTTTTGACTTAAGTAAATCTTTCAGAGGGATTTCTAGTCTTCATATTAAAATGTCAAGTGATGGGGTTTTTGCTGTTTCCTTTGATAGTTTGTTTAAGTGAGGGATAACCGTCACTATAGTTTTTAAACGGCTTTATTTGATTTGGCTTTCCCTCCCTCCAAATTCCAGTTATTGTTTCATGTTGAACATGAGGTCATGTAGGCTGACTTGAATTTAGTGAGCATGTCACATTTTAGCCAATTTGCCTTTGTACTGAGGTCAGTGACACATCTTCCAGGAAGACCAAACTCTGTTATTCATCTGTTTTCTTTTCCAGTTTCTTTCATGACACTGTACATCCTTTCCTTTGTGGGTCTGTATTTTTGTCTTTTTGAATGACACAGTCCAAGATGGTTATCTTCTGAGGATGGAATGACGGGATTTCTGATCTCAGGCTTTCAGCTATTGTCTTCCTGCCTCCACTGACTTCCCAATTTCCTTGGTAAGCTCTTCTCCTGCAGCCACAGGTGCTTGAAGAACTAGATTAATTCTCGTCTCGGTCTTCAAATTGCATTTGTCTAGGTAGAGCTGAGCACCTCGGTAGTAGCCAAAGCTCCACGTTGAGTAGATGCTCAATGCAGTGGTGCCGCTCCCATAGGAAAAGTTACTTCAAAAATTCTTCCCTTTTTTAGAGAAAACGTCCTTTGGTCAGTTCTACTCTAAGTTCCAGCTCAACATAGATCAGTGGTTTTTCAACCCTCAGCTTGGCTGACCTCCATGCATGCTACCTCGCTAAACCCATATCAAATATTCTATTTTTTTGTGTCCACATTTAGGCTTGAGATCGCCAAGCTGGTCTTTCTCACACCGTTCCCCATCTGGAATTTCCTCCCTACGTTTTCTGTCCTACAGAAACAATTCTGGCTCATCAAACCTAGCCTCAGCACGTTCCTTTGCCTTTACGTTTCTGCTCGGAGCCATAACGGAGTGTTTTCTTGAAGGAGCATTGTTTGCTTTGGGGTCGGGTGGGGTGTGACACTGTGTCAAGGCTGCCATAAACAGACTAAAGTACGTCCTTGGGATGATTTAGAGCATTTGAGACATTTCCAAGACGCTGTAGATCGTTCTCTGAGCATGCCAGTCCGTTGGAGACAAGTGTTACTTGTGCAGTCTTCAGCTGCGTATCTGTTCCCCTTCTTTCACGTGCTGCCTAAAAAGGATTAGCGTGGCTGGTTGGAAGCGTTGACAATCTGCTCAAAAAATAAAGTAAGGAAGTCTTTAAAATTACGTTTAAATACTTGACTATTGTTTTGAGTTGCAAAGCTTTAAAGTAATAAAAAGGAGCAAAATTATTAGCTTAAACTGCCACAAGAACCTTCTTGAGGTACCGTGTTTGCCGTATTAGAAGTCGGCAGTTACGTGTCAGTGCGACAGTGCTATCTCCTCGTCTGTGCTGGGAAAGCAGAGTCCTTGCACCATTTGGGAGAAGCTTCAGGAGCTGGTCCTTCCTGGATGAATCTTAAGAATCAGGGCAACAAATCAACATCTAAAAATAAATCCACTGAGGCGCTGACATCTCAGACTTGTGTTTCCAAACCCCTCCAGCCATTTTCAACATGACCCACCCACTGCAGTGGATTGAATTCTCAAGCCAGTTGCCTCCAACACAGCTGTCGGCTCCACAGCGTATTCCCCTTCCTGGGAACAGGGCAGGCAGCAGTGCTGGCTCTCCAGCACACCTCGGAGCACCAGAGTAAAGCTCGCTTAATTCTCCGTTGCTGTTTAATAGGATTTTGGTTAAACCCTCGTGTAAAGTTAAATCTGTGCTGTGCTTTCTTAAACCACAACAGAAAGAGAATCTGCTTTTGGTGTTTTCCAGTAGCATATTTGCTGTTAGCAGCACCAGGAGTTTTCATATTAAAATTCAATCTGGGGACTTCCAACTTCTTCCTGCTACGGGTCGACTTGCGTTTTGCTGTTTGCTTGCCCGCGTTACTGTAAGACATGGCTGTGCGCGTGTGTGAAATGACTTTATCACGGTAGGAATTTGTGGTGATAGATTTATCTTTACCTCTGTGGTAGCCATTTGTAATTAGCTCCAAGGCCATCGCTTCCCATTCCGATCATGAAGTGGAAAGCTGTCCTTTGAAATGGATTGCTGAATCTGGAGGTTTTCAAGAATTCATAATCTGAACAGCTCTCTTTTTTTTTTCTTCTTTTCCTCTTGCAGACCAGCCGCTTCCAGCACAGGATACGGCCCTCATGTTGCCAGAACCACAGGTAATGGATGAAAAATCTCCACTGTGACTCAAAGCTCCCATTTAAAGGTTTTAGCCCTCTGTAAATTCAAAGTGTAAAGGCACAGCTTTGCATCATGTAACTAGATCTGGTCCCGTTTTACAGAAAAATGAAAGTCTGTTGAAAGAGCAGTATTAAGTTGTGACCCCTTGGACTGTGGCATACATTCCGCTTGAATTTTCTTTCATATGCATCCCAGAGCAGAATGTGTCTTCCCAGTGAATGTCTTTCCCAATGACACAGCCTCTGGGGTTGAACCTCACCATTGGGAGAACTCTGCTCATGTGCTATGCCCCACGTTGCTGGAAACAGGGTAAGGCTTCTGATGATGCTGTGATTCCCTAAGCCTTTTAGCTTTCCTCTGCAATTAATTGTTGGTGCAGCAGCCAGGGACTCCCGGTAGTTCGTGGTGTATTTGTTAGACAGCTCTGAGGTCAAATCTAAGCAGACACTGCAGGGTTTCCTTTGGAAAGGCTGTTGACCAGCCATTAGGTGGTGGCTGCTCTTAGATCTAGGTCCAGATTTGTCTGTCTGGGCTCCCTCTTCTGCCTGTCTTCAGTGATTAAGAGGAATAGCTCCTCATGTATGTAGTCTTTCCAGTTAAGTGCCTGAAGTTAAGTACAATAACCAGGGACAGCCTCTGCAGATCCAAGCTGGTGTGTGCTGTGAACTCCTCATGGCAATCTAATGAATCTAATTTTCTAGTTTCACAGTGACTTCCTTACTTAGGAAATGCACATCATAGAAATGAAATGCCATCCAGAAGAGGTGCCTCTGTGTATCCTTGTCCCTTCTGTCTCCAGATACCTACAGCCCACTGAAAATCCATCCCTAGAAGACACAGAAGGATGAAACTCCAACCAACCTGTGGTGCTGTTTTTGAAAAACTACTTTGATAATCCACATTTGATAATTTGCCCCCAGGATCCATTAATTTGAGGTCTAAAACTCCAAATGCTGGAAATGCTCTTAAACAAATGCTCAGCTCCATCAGCCTCTGAAATTGCTTTGGGGAGGTAGATTCCTGGGTAGGAAGGGTGGTGTTTTCTTGTTTATGAGACGTTAATTCTTTTTTTTAAATTATTTTTTAGTATGTTCGTTCCAGGGGCCTGGACTTTGAGAAACACAGTGTCTGCTCAGCTCGGGCAGGGAAAGTTTGCCAGGCAAAGGCCTGGTTAAAAGTGTCAGGGGATAGAAATTGGGGTCTGGCCCTCGCGGTGAGCAAAGCACATGAAAACGCGATAGAAGAACGTGCTGTAGCCATGCACTTTCCCGCCTGACAAGCCCGAGCTCGCGGAGGTGCCGAGGGACCAGCCCAAACCTTTGGCTTGGGCGAGACAAATGATCTGAGCTCGTTCCGTGCCAACCTCTGCCTCTTACAAGAAGAACGAAGTCAGATGCCGAGCTGTCGTTTTCTCAAATTCCCATCTCGGAAATCCCTTGCTGCTTGCTGTTTCAAGCCGGGGCCGTATCCTGGCTCTGGAGCATCCGGGCTGTGACACGCAAGCTTTTCGACTGATCTCCCTGCTGAAGTTAAGCACTGCGGGCAGTCTGCGTTGTGTCACACGTGCTATAATTTTTTTAATTGCTGCCGTCTCCTGATGTTTCCCTCCGCCACCCAGGAGCGGATGGGCAGGGGGTGGCAGAGGCGCACCGGCCGTCCCTGGGCAGTAGCCACTAGATGGCAAAACAGGCACTTGGTGCGGCGAGAACACGGCCAACCCCCCGTTCAGGCAACCTGCCCTGCCTCCCCTGCCGCTGCTTAAAGCCCCCCACATAAATACTAATTTTTTTAATAATCTATTATGGCATATTTAGATACTTTGCACGGAGAATCCTCTCTCGAAAAGTCTGTAAATACTCCCATTCTTAATTATGCACCGGTCATTCAAGGTTTACGCCTGCCCGGAGCGTTTCAGCATCAGAATTTGCCATCCTCTGGCAGAGTTTGAACAGAATAATGTATTAAACAGCCCGGTGAGACTGTTAATAAAGCCGTGGCAGTCCTGGCTCACCTGTTAATCACAGTTCAGGTGTCATTTCCCTTCTTAAATTACAGATGGCTCAGAGACCTGGGACGGGTTCAGGACAGAGGCTCTGTAAATGCTTTCTTGTATTTATAAACATGTGAATGAATATTTGAAGATAGTCCCTGTTCCAAATGTTTTATGGGCACGAATACGAAAGCTCGTTAAAAAGCAAAGGGGAAACACAGGCACCCTAGGCTTTTTCTAAAGCCTGGGCATAGATTGTGCTGTTTGTTATCCTGACTCCAGGAGATTTTGGCCTCTGAGGAATACCTCCTTGTGCTTTTGCCTGCTGGAGATGTCTCAAGTTACAGATTTCCATCATAGTCTGGGTCAGATTTCCATCATAGTCTGGGGTTTTTTTTTTTGTTGTCTCAATAGCTTTCAGGGGCCCTCACAGGGGAGTTTCCAGTTCCCTCTCTGTGGTGACAGCAGCGCTCTTGGCTGGCTTGTTTCAGACAACTTCCATGCTTTCAAGCCTGTCCTGCCCTTTCTGTCCTGTTCCCTAACAGTACTGCTTCCAGCTGAGCACTCTAGTCCTCTGCTGGTTGTACCTTTTTTGGTAGTGGTACCTTTTCTTCACAGATGCTGGGACATGAAACTCATCTGCTGCACACCTAGGTCCTGCCATGGCCGTCAGTGGAGTGTTCACGCCCTCTCCCTCGGCAAAGGTTTGCTTGGAAGAGCAGATAACTTGTTTTTGCCCCAGAATGGTGGTCTGAAATACCATGTTTTGGAATGTTGTGAGGATCTCCCATTCTGGAACAAGGAGAAACATGGGCAGAATTAGGTTTCCTCTGCTTCTCTGTGTCACTGGCCGAGTGGACATTAAAGTCTGTGTGTTAAAATTAGGCAAAATAACAATAGTAAGAGGTCGGGTCTAAGCAGAAACAGTGGATGTGAAGCAGATTTTTGACCACTCGTTTATTAATGGAGGATTGGCCTTCTGAATGGAAGGTGGTATATAATACTCTGGAAAATACAGTACTTGCCACAGCTTGTCACTGAAGGATCCTAATGTTGATGTGGCCACACTGAGGTTTCACAAAATATTGGAGGTCTGGATGTTGCTAATTTTTGAGTACTTGTCTTCAGAATCTTCGTGCTGATATTCTAACATTTGTATTTATAATTTAATTTTTAGTTCTTGTGGCTTCAAGCAGTTCTGGCTATTTCAGTGGTGTCATGAAGGTGATCTGGCGAAGGTGAGTCTCCCATTGCTGCTGTCTGGAGTCAGCAGACTTCACTGTGGGTGGAAGGATAGCTGGAGGTCTGAGAAGTGCTGCTGGGCACTACCCCGATTTCTGAACAAAAAGCACAGGGTGCTCAGAGCTCAGTTTAGGCTGCCCACCATGGCCCCTTGGATGTCTCCTCAGTCGGGCCCAGTGGTACCGGGTCCTGTTTCCATGTGCTGTAGCTGCAATGTCCAAGTCAGGTACTTTCCGCAGACATTCTGAATACGAGTCACTGTGTGATAAGAAAAAACAAGTATCTCCAGGGCTTTCTTGTGATGTGACAGTTTTCAGCCAGAATAGCTGACTTCCTGGGATGTCTTTCCTTATTCTCAATGCTTTGCTGCTTTAGGCAAAAGCCAAAAAATCATAACCTGCTAATGGAGTAACAACACATTTTCCAAGGATGTTAAATATACAAAAACGGTGCTGGAGTTACAACAGATTGACAATGTGTATTTTTCTTTGCCAGACATGAGAAACATGAATAGCCATGTAATCTAACCTGGTGGTCCCCGTTTACAGCAAGGGTAATGTGTTTGTTATTTGTAAAGGGTTAATCAATGATTAACAGACATCACAACTAATGGTTAATTGATTGTTGTAGGCTTAGTTCACACTTGGCTTGCAGGTATCTGTAACGTTGCATTCATGCTGTTATGTGTTTGTAGCAGTTACTAATCATGCACTAGTGTTTTTTCATGTTCTCATTTTATTAGGTGTAACCAAATTTTCAATAGCACATCAGTGAACTTGAGTTCTGCCTTCACACTAGCAAAGAGGAAAATATAGAAAGCAGTTAACTTGGCCTTGCTTTCTTTAATGTACGGAAACCATCAGCTGCATAAATTGGAAGCACTATCACATTATGAAAGCAATTTTAAGTAAAACATGCCATTTTTGGAAGAAGCACACTTAAAGATTTTTGTAATTACAAATATTTGTACTGTTAAATGAAGGGCATTAAAGTATTTGTTGTTGTTGCTTTATTTCCCTGGAGGACTCCTCTGTAGCAGGAGCTTTGTTATGCTGATAAATGTGCCTGAAAGCTATATAATGTACTGATGCATTGTAATGATAAATAGATCTGGTTAAGTAGTAAAGATCAAACACACAATTAAGCAGACTGTAATATACATCTTGCTGAGCAAGGGAAAACAATAGTGGAATCAGTAAAGATGAATACAAATGGTTTTATTGAACTAAGCAAAAAATATTTTCTTATGTCTACAACATGAGGAAATCTGGCCTTAAGCTTGCATGAACAGGCTTATAAAGTGCTTAGTCTGATATAAAATATCTTCAAGATGTTCAGCATTTATAATCAAGGCTCAGGGCTTCCTCTGACCGTGCAGGGTAATAGAGATGTGCAATAAACCAGAGGTTAAGCAAATCATCACAGCGTGGAGTTGCTGGGAGAGGAGCCTGGGCACAGCAGACAGGGCTCGCAGGTCTGACGCAGCAGTAAAATTAACAAAAAACATGTTGCACTTGACAAAAAATTAGAACTGAGTGTTGGCAGCACCTGCTTCCATTGTCCAAAATGTCCTTTCCTAGAACCTTTCCCAGCAGGGAGGCTGGTTCACACTTGGCGAGGCCACAGAGGTTTCACACTTCTTATTGCCGTTGGCTCTTCCAAATACCAGGAGAAAATGTGATTCAGAAGGAGCAAGCTGGAAGAGGGAACTACGGCTGTGCATTACTTGAGAGTCACAAAAATAAACCTTTTAACACAGAGGCACTGAAGGGGACTTTGATTCAACATGCAGAGTGGTACCTCTGCAACCTTCTTGCAGATTATCCTTGTCCATTTCAACGTTGAGTTACTCTGAAGGGTGTTCTAAGTGAATTGCCTTTGCAGGGGTACCCATAGCCAAGTCAGCGCAGTAGGAATTTCATAGCTTGCTGTACAGATGCTATGGTGGAATAACTCCTAGAGGAGTTAGAATTAGGCAGGATATAACAGCCTGAAGAAATACTAATTCTCCTGGATCGACTTTATGTGAGCTCCTACCCTACACAGTGCTTTGCCCACCTGGAATAGCATAAGCCGTTTAGATTCCTTTGCAATATCTGGGTATTAGCAAGACTCAGGGGAGAGACCAAATCCTGCTTTGCTGGTGCCAACAGCCAAAACTCTTAAGCCTTGTGTGCACTGGCCAATTATCCTGTAAAATCCCGCTGGTGCTCACCAAGCTCTGCTATACCACCAGGAACCACCTCCTAGACAAAAGCATCCGCTCATGACGTGGACTGCTGCAAGTCCATTTCCCAAGGATGTACAGCATGATACGTTCCAGCCTGCAAACTCGTTATTTCTAATTTACCGTGTGCTGCTAACTACTAAAAGCTTTGCCTGGCCTCCAGGAAGTCAAGCTTATTTAATGAGAAGCAAGGGAGTCGCAAATGCTTCCAACTTCTGGAGTTTAAGAGAAAAAGGAGTGGCGGGAGAAGGTGGTGTGCCCCCACGCATCTGGCTTCTCACAACCTGGAATACAGGTGGTGTTCGACACAGAGAGCCGTGCAGGAGGTCTCAGCAGTGTACATGGTAATAGAGCTGGTTTCTTCTGTGTAAGAAAACTTATTTCTGTCCCAAGAACTCTGTGTCACTCCACAAAGATGTATAGATGTCTAACTGCCACTTAGGCATCTAAATACCTTTATAGAATTGGGCTTTGGTCCTAATTGTGTTGCTGCAGTCCACAATTTCACCGGTTTTGCACGGCAGGCACCAGATCGGAATTGACTGGGGAGAGAAGCACAGCCCGGCAGCCACTGGGTTTGATTTAATTGGGTTGAGCTGGTTTACGGTCCCTCAACATGCGTATTTTTTTCCTCATTGAAAAACAGCGTGTCTGCCAAGGCCGGAACGAAAGCAGGAGCTGTCTGGAGGTGAAATTGCAGGCTGACGGGGACAACCCTGCTCAATGGGATGTAGACTCCGAAGGGTTTTGTGATCGGTCTGTCGGTTTATGCCATCTCTTCGTGACAGAGTTTGCTGTCCAAAGATTATTTTGGATGCTTGCCTGTTCCCAGAAGCTCTGTATGCTCGGAACAATTTCAGCTCTGCGTTAAGACAATAATTGTAATCAAATCTCATGCTCTGCTGCCTCGGCCAGTCACCTCCATGGAGCAGATGGGAAGGGGGCTCGAATCAGCAAGGGTTTTCCCTCCCAGTGTACAACTGGCCTGATGTCTTTAGAAAGGGCTTTTTTGTTTTTCCCTTTGGCTCCCCTCTACTTCTGTCATGGCATCAGGGACAGGCTGCAGCTGGAAAATCGTGGACAGGGTTTGAACGCAGGGAAGGAGAAAGTTATTTTGTCTGTTGCCTGTCTGCTGCTCCTTGTTCAGACACCCCGGCTGCCGAGAAAGCCAGGCTGAGAGCAGGCAAGTGAAGGAAACTGTTGTTTTTGTAACCTCTCCTGTATTTGCTGATCTTCAGTGTCAGGTCCGAGACCTGGCGCTGAGCTCAGCCTGGTTGGTTAGTCCAGGTCCTACATTCCCAGGAAGCTTAGCTCAGGTAGAAGACGCGCCAGCCGGTGGTGCGCTGTCCCGCTGCGGCAGACGTGGCCGTGAGCGCACACGGACGTCGCTGCTGGTGTTGACGGTGCCGTGCTGAGCTGATTAATTACCTCGTACAACATAAACACAGGGGCAGATGCAGGCCATGAGTTCACTGCTTTGGAAGGCTGTCCCTCAACGCATCCGTCCCTCCAGCTCCCTCCGCAGGTTGGGATTAAGGCAGGATGTGATTGACTCTCTTTTGCTGGATGGTCCTGCTGTGCTTCGTCACCTCAACAGAAAAAGCAAGAGGGTGTCTGCTCAGCTCTGGTGCCATTTTGACCCCAAATGATGTGTTAGGTCTCCAGAAAATTACAAATTGAGGAAAGAGGTGTCTTTGGGAAAACTTTCCTGGAATGGGGGACACAGCTGCTGAATTGGCTGGGTGCCTGCTTTAAAACACACACCTCTACTGCGTGTTGGGTGGCTTTCACTACCAGCCCAGCCTGTGCCGTGTCACTGGTGTGTACTGGTGGCTGAAGTGCTTGAGATGGAGGAGCACCTCGCAGTCCCCCCACGCGTCTGGTTTCCCCGCGGTGCACCTAAAGCGGGCTGGGAGCGAGGAGTCACTGGTACTGGTCAGACCCAGATAAGGGTAATTCAGCTATTTTGCTTGGAGCCGGTGGTGTGAGGTTGCCAGGAGCTCACAGGGAAGTCGAGACACAGCCTTAGGGCTCAGAGGTTCCCTTCACTCACCTCCTTGACGAAAAGTCCCAGGGATTTGATAGTTTATTTTATTTTCGGTAATGGCTGATGATATCTCGGTATCGTAACTCTTCTGTATTTTTTCCCCCATTTTGGCTTATTAGAACAGGAAATGACATGTAAACGTTATGTGGAATAGCTGCTGAATGTTGTAATCTTGACAGCGCTCTCATGCTGCATCTTTGGTCACCGCTGATTTTTTTTTTCCTCTCCTAGTTTTTTTTCTTAAAGGCCAATGAGGCTGATTGTGGCTTTGTGCATTACAGTAGGTACAGAGGTTGTTACTGCATCCTGTTGTACCCCGTGACTGCTGCTAATGAGATGTTCGTTCTCTCAAATGCGATTGCAATGATTGTTGTTAAAGAAACAAGATCTGTGCAGACTCTTTTCCTAAATTTGGGATCTTCACCAAATTTATGATGGTGTTTTAGACCTGGATCCTTGCCTTATTCACGTGGCTGGCTGATTCACGGACAATTCTGGGAGCATTTAAGGAATGCTCTGTGTTTACAGGAAAGGGGCAGGCAGCACCCACATGACTGCAGAGGGCCATATTTATCCAGTGACTCAAAAGCCCTGACTTGGCACAGTGTTTGCAGACTTTGCAAGACCTTCAGTGGTGAGCTTCCTTTTTACGAACCTGGAGAACCTCCTGCTCACCACAGTTCCCAGCCACCGAGGAGATCTCCTCGCTCCTGGGGGTTTTCATGTCACCCAGGTTGCACCCTGCAATCCCAAAGATATGAGCGGTGAGCTGTGCCCAGGGACGGACCTGATGCAAACACCTCCAGGAGCTGATTGCATAGAGATATATAAAATTATAGCATTGTCAACTCGCCTGGCTTCACCAGCCAGACAAAGCTTGTGGGATCTCGTGGTTATTCCAGCAAGGAGAAAATGATGACACCAAGGAGGAATGCAGCTCTCAAACAAGGCAGCGTGCTTGGGATCCCCACACACATTCACGCCGGGCTACCAACCTCCTTCACCGTTCCCAGATTCTCCCATCATCTCTGTCCTCCTCCACCTCCTTTTCCACAGACCCACAGGCTCCCCCACATGTGTGTTCCCTCTCTGTTCAGGGTTCTGCCTCGGGGATGCAGGGCTGCTGTTGGCTTCACGGGGGTGATCATCTATTTCCCACACTTTTCCTGAATGACGTGTGGCAGGCTCACAGCCCCGCTCACCGCAGCAGCTCCTGATGAATATTTGCCCAAATCACTACGCTATCCAGCAGTTAGCCTGCAAAAAGGCCCGGCACCATTTGTATGGTAATGGAAGGCTTTCTCAGAAATGTTTTGGAAGCAATCAGCTAAACTAATAGGATTTTATGTAAACCAATCTCTTTCTTTAGATAAGGGTGGTGGTTGTTGTGTTGGGTTTTTTTTTTCTCTGGAGTGGAGGGTAAGGGCTTTTTAATAAATGCAAATTGATATTCCAATGAAAATGGAAATGAGAGAAAAAGTTCATCGCTGGGGTAAAATGCTGCGACTTGCTCTAGCAGCAGCTTCATGTGTGATTCTCTGCTCATTCCGACGCAGCCACACTGAATTTCAAGGTGCTGAGGCATGGTGCAACAAGGAGAAAAGCTTTTTTCCTCCTTCACACTATAGTGAGTCATCAGCTGTGTTGGACTTTTCATCACCCCATCAAAGCTGTGGTTTCTCCAGCTCTGGGCCTCTGCACAGGGTCACGGCAAGCGGTTGCAGAGAGGAGGCTGTGGATGAGCGGGTTCAGGCTGTTGTTATTACTCATTTCTGCTGTGAATCTGTAGCTCTGGTACTCTGTAGCTTGAGCTTTTTGTACCTCTCCAGCAGGATTTGAGAAAAGTAAAGGATGAGAAGCACTCAGAAATCTGATTTATGTTGTGTGTTCAAAGCTCTTGGAGCTTAAGATAAATGCATTCACCTACTTCAAAGGGCTTTTGCTGCAAACCCCAAGTGCTTTCTCACTCAGGACACAGCCAAGGTAACTTTCTTGGCCCTGCTCTCGCTTGCCTCACTGTCAAAGGGTCTGATACGTGACAGCAGATCATCTGCCTGGAGCGTGGGCTGGCTGAGACTGCTGCAGGCAGTCATTTAGCAGTTTTCTTGTTTGTATGGGGAGGAAAAAAAATTAATTAAACTCTGACCAGCCTGTTAGACATGGTGCTGCTGGAAATGCTGTTTGAGGAGTTGCAGGGCAGCCGAGGGTCAGGCATCCAGGAGGGTTTCAGGTGAGAAATCCTCACTGTGTGAGGCTTGTTCATCCTGTGTAGCAAAGGACAGCAGATGTACATGGCAGAGAGGTGAGATGAGCTCCCAAGGCCTTGGAGAACAGCCTCCAGCAGCACATGGGCAGCATGGACATGTGAGCCATTAGTCTGGGAACAGCCATGGTGGGGTCATAGCCCATGAGCCCTGTCGCAGGATGCAGCTTGAACTTGTTAACAGCGTAAAAGTGTCAAACAAAAAAGTATGCAGGAAGCGGTGTGGTGAATACCTGTTTTCTTCATTTACTGCTAGGTGTTACCAGCAAGGTATGCAAACCGCGGCGGGGAAAGGTAAATACCAAGATGCCATGCAGTCCTTGGAAAGTCCCAAACGTCTTGGACGGGAGATAGAGAAAACAAGTGATTTTCCACGGTGCTGGACTTGTTCTTGTGGAGAAGAGGTACTCTGTGACTCTGGGTGCAGCAGCAGCCTCAGAACCGTGAGGCAGTCTGGTGTCAGGAGGGACGTGTTTTGTTGGGGTTTGGTGGTTGGGGAAAGCAAGTGGTGGTCAGTACCTTATCACATTAACCCTGATCTAAATCTACTGCCCTGGCCTGCCAGCGTCTTTAATCGAGTGCATGTCCTGCTCTGCTACTTGCGGCGGCACTGTGGGTCACTAGTGAGTTGCCTTGTCTGAGAGCCAGGACAGGAGGTCAGCTCGAGGTGTGCTCATAAACCACCTGGAGAGTAAAGACAGGCATTTGTCCACAGTGCGCTGGTTTGATGGCAAAGATACCTTCCTCCCTCCAGCTACGTTTAGCTGACCCTTCATTCATGCCAAGACAGCTGTTGGCAGTGCTATCCTGTAACCAGATTGCTGCAATGATGGGGGTTAAAAATTCTTAGAAGAAATAATTTTGGGGGTTTATTTTTAGCAAGTATCACTTCAGTGTCAGTGTGAAGGAATTCCTCTGCTGTAATTCCTCCTTGGAGATGGATTTGCTCAGTGACCTCCGTGTGAAAGAAAGACCATGCTCAAGTTTTGGTCATGTGCAAGAGTATAAGGTCTGATCAGTGTCCCATGATGTGAAAACAAAAATCTGACTTACAACTATGCCTGTAGAGTTATTAATATTAGTTTTGCCTGAAAGTATCTAAACTAACAATACAATCCAATTTTACAACTAGGGAGTAAAATCTAACATGTTAAATATGCGTGCATTCAAATATATTTTCAATTTTGAAACCGTCTTGAATGGTATAAGCAATATCAGAAGAAAGAATATGTGTTTTTACAGAGCGTGATATTTCTCAAACTCCCTACCTGAAGACTGTCCCAAGAGAGCAAGAGAAGAGCATGGTGATTTGGTATTCCACATTCCTAGTTAGATGCTTTCCAGATATAATACTGCATTTCCAGACATCGCAGGTAACACCAACTAGATTATTAAACTAAATATTTAAACTGTTACATGGTTTAAATGCTTTGTGAGTTTTTCTTGGGTACATTAATTTTATATGAGTAAAAAGTCATTCTTGAATTACAATATCAAGTAGCTTTTCCTCGCCTGACATCTCAATCCACTCCTGGAGATACATTCACTGGGGCCTTGGAAAGTTTGTTTAAACAATTCAGTCTCTGGCAGATCTATAGTCTCAGCATTCAATAAAAAATACTACTGGCGTTTCAAACCGCATTAGATTTTATATGTTCTCAGAGAGAAAGTAGAATAAACAGTTTATCCGGAAACCAATCCTGATACTGACAGAGGATGTTAAAAACAATTTTACAGCCGATTTCAGTTGATCAGAAATGTTCAATTGAAAATTTCTTTGATGGAAAATGCATTTTCTGCAAAAAACAATATTCCAGCTTTGATTGGTAAAATTGAAACAAAATCTTTCACTGTGGTTTGGATCTACCAGAATAAAACAATAAATCTCTTTTTAAAAATGAATCCAAGCTTTCTTGGAGGAGGCTGCCTCCAGTTTAAGCTTTTGTGCTTCAGTTGGCTCCCGTTAGCTGTGGATCAATGCCACCTATAAATGGGATATGCCAACAACAATGCGTGGACAGTCCTGGAAGCATCTCCCTCCCTCTGCTTCTGCCTTACATCTCTAATTTTCTTCTCTCAGGAGCTCTCTGATACCTATGTGAATGGCAGATGCGGGGAAGGAATTTTCTATTAATTGACCAGTTGCTGATAGAAGTTAGTGCTTGTGCTTTTCATCATGGCAAGAATTTTGGAGGAAAAAAGGGAATACTAAGTCTTCCCGTTAGAAGGGAGAAGCAAAGAAGGGATGATGTTCCCCAAGGGCAGCAAACTTCTTACGTACTAGTAAGGTTTTATATTTCATAGCAAGTTTTCAAACCTGAACCCAGGTGTGGTTTTGCTGAATACCCCCAAAACCAGGAATGTGAGCATAATGTCAGCCCCGCTGGAGAAGAGGGCACCTGCCTGGTTCTGGCCAAGGTGGCAGCAGCTCCCTGCACAGCGTGAGGCCAAGGCTGCTTCGGCTGTTGCTGTAGTGGGGGGAGCAGTGGGGGCTTGTTGCTGCTGATACCAGGGGAATCCTGCTCATTGCGAAAGGAAAGGGGCTACCTTCTCTGCCTTGTTGAGAGAGCAGTTCCCAGAGGTCATGTCTCCTGGGTCAGGTGCTATGGCCTTTGCCATCTGCAAACATGTTTGTGTGTGACAACCATATTTTTACAGCAAGGCCTGGTTTTCACGTATCCAAGCCAAAAAACACATGCAGTGGTCCAAGCACTAAAGCAGTAACATCCACAGATGGCGGTGGGTGACTTGAATATTTTTAAAAATACAAATGACGTTGGAGTTACTTAGCACACAGGAGCAAAGATGGTAAGGTTAAGGGAAGGGGAAGGCCCTGGGGGGAAGTACCATTTGTGAGGTGCACCTGCAAAGGAAGAAGTTGTTTCTTAATGTCTAAGGTGGATGGAATTCCATTTCAGCAAGAAATTATGGAAGACGTTAGAAGAATGAAAAAGAGAAGCACTGTAATAGTGAGTGACTGGAGCAACTTTAGGGAGCTGTGGATTTCAGTGCTGGATGTCTTTAAAGGCAAGCTTAAGGGATTTCTTTCAGGTATGACGTAGTTTTAACTGGTGTAAACTAGACACCTCCCTGATGTCTTTCAGTCCTGGTGCTGGGTGACGTTGTATTTTTGTGTCATGCAACTCATGTAGGCTGTGGGAGAACCTCATGCAAGGCGCGGTTCAAGTGCGTCACATCTCCATTTTTGTCTGCTGGCCAAGTTCTTTGTGTGGACTGCAGCACTGACAGATTCCTCCCAGCTGGAGGAGTAACTTCAGGATATTCTGGCAGTCCTATAACCATCATGCACCAGGAGGGACATCTTTCTTCCCGGAAGGAGGTCAGACTAGGCATGGACAATTCAACAACCTGACAGTTCAAAGGGACACAAATGAATGTTGAGTCTAGTAGGGAAAAGATCTCAAAATTTCAAAGACAGATGTTCTGGGCAACACGGAAGTACAAGAAGAAAATTGACCTTCTGTCATAGTTTAAATGAAAACTTAGAGATACTAGACACTAGGATGGTGAGGCTACTTTTTAATAAAGGAATTATTCAAATCTGCAAATTCTTCTACCCACCAGGACAAGCTTATCTTCCTTGCTTTCTTCACATAATATTGAAGGAATTTAATATATTAAAACAATAATCCAGAGGTTGCAATTGTAATATCTTGAATCTACTTTTCTCGTACCTTTCTTCTGCCTTAGTCTAAAGTTGCTCACTCTTGTGATAGCTCTAGCTCCTAGCCATGTAAACTGCCCATATGATCAACAGAGATAAAAGCATGTCATGTCAGAGCTCGTCATCCCATTCTGAGTGAGTGCCTGAGAGTGTCCTCTGACCACCTACACTGCAGATGTTGATGTCCGGTGAGATGAAGACGGTCTCTTCCATGGCTGTCTTTTCACCCCAGCTATAGCTAATTACAAGTGGATGGAACGGATCTTTCAATTGTCCACCCAGCAAATACTCATTAAAGTTACAAATTTCATAACGCTTTCTTGCACTTTTTTGTGTTTTAAACAATAATTATCTTTTCTTGATTAAGTTATCACAGACACCAAGGTGTGTTGATAACAGTTTTTCAGCTGTCATTCATGCTCTAATCATGTATCAATGACTTTCTCAGCTGTCTGGACAGAAGAGTTTGCCTGTTTAAAATATTTTGAATTTCATCCACTTTGGCTTTTCTCTAGATTTTTCATGGCATTGAAAAGCACAATTGGACAATTATCCTGCTCAGTGGAGTCCTCAATTTCGTTTCCATCTGGAATCACACACCAGTACTTGTGAGGCAATTAACTTGGCTGAAGAAAGTATTATGGAATTGATCCTCTGGACTTGGTGAAAATCTGCTTAAGAGGTAAGTTCCAATTGATCACAGTTTCAAAATTGCTGCTTTTTTGGGTTGCTTTCTTGCCAGAACACCAGGTTTTATTTAAACAGTTTCCACTTAAGTTATGCATAATATTTATTATCCAAGAGGACTTATTCTACCAATTTCCAAGTGCTTCTCAAAAGCAGGTAAATGTGATTAATTAAATGTAACAGTAGGCAGTAACTTGACCTTGATGCTGGAAATGAGACAGTGAACTAACATCAGTGACCTGTCCTATTGTTGGTTGTGATTACCAGTAATATAGCCAGCTGAAGGAAGCCCAGTCTGCAAGAATCTCCACACGTGTCTTGCAGGGTTCTGTGTTTTTTGCAGGACTGACCAACTAGCTGGGAAGAATAGATGTGGTAAGGATGAATCCAGTCTGCTTGGGAAGATTTTGGCTAAATACCCCTAAATAGGTCCTTTTTTCCTTCATGTTTCCCACCAGGCTGGATCTTCTCAGAGCTTTGTGGGCTGCCCTGGAGACCAGAGGCCCAGCCTGGAGCAGGGTCCTGCTGGTGGTTCACTGGGCAGTGCCAGGAGGAAGGACCTGTTCTTGTCCCCTCTGCTGGGATGGAAAGACCAGTAGGATAGGAAACAACTCTTCTACTTTCTCTCCTCCAAGCCACCACATCATGCCATGTTTCACATTAGGTAAGTATTAAGCACTCATAGCTGTTTTGCATTCCCATTAGTGCCTTATTCTTATCCTGTTATTTTAAATGTCTTTCATTTCACTGGTCTTGCTGGTTGGGATCTGTTTACTCATTGTAGTAAGTCTAGTATGCAGATAGCTGGTAAAATAAGCTGCCTTTAAGTGGCAAAAGATGTGATGTCTGTCTAATCCCAAGTGCTTTTATGACCATTAACACCAGACGCCATATCTAATTGGTGGTATTAAAGTACAGGGCAGTATTGGTGTGCAAGAGCTCTAGGCAGCAGGGACAGAAACTTGGGTCCAGAATGTCTCTTTGTGTTGCCTGTCTGGTTTAGCCAACCAAAACTAGCACAGTTGCCCAGGTGGGCTCCTACTTATAAGTCAGAAGCAAGGGCCTAACTTACGTTTGCTGTTATATATCCCATGGTATCGTGCAACAAAACAGCCTTGGCTCCTTCCTAAAGGTGCAGACTCAGTGAGCAGAGATGTGGAATATCTCTGCAATGGAGGCACAAGTGTCTGAGGGCTGCTGGTGATAGAGGGACATGGAGTGCACTGTGCTTCAGGTAGCCTGTCTGTAGGCTTAGATGCAGCTACATTATAGAAATGGAGCCAAAGGGACTGGACCATATAATAACTGCTCGTACTACCTCTGGGAGTGAGGGAATTGCTGCTCCCTGAATGAGTATAAATGACTTTCTACAGGGTCATCTAGAGATGTGAATTCTGTTTGCTCAAGTCATCAGTATCACCAGGATGCCAAGAGCGTTTGACCTCATCCAATGCACGTAATGCTTTAGGCCATGATCTGTATTGGGCCCCAAGAGGTGGTATAGGGGTGTTATATTGGCAGGTGCATTGCCACAATCCATTAAGGCTAGGTTGTGTTTGTGAAGCTTTATAGAAAAATGTGTCTGCTGTGGATTTTTTGGCCTCTGTTGCATTCACCCACCCCATCTGTTACTTTCCTGAAGACGAAACTTGCATGAATCATCTGATGACCATTTTAGAAAGATTCAGCTGTGGGGCTGATATTCCAGTTTGTGGGGAAGGGCCGGTACTGCAGGGATATATAATTTCAGTGTGGTGTCAATATTTCATACAGCTGCAGCCCTCTCTGCTGACTGGGATTTATGGGAGTAATGAAATGCTCTAGCATTTCCATGGACTACCACGCTGAATCAGAAATGCTAAACACTAAAATCTGCCCTTCATGCTATTGACATCTACAGTGCAAGTTCCCATCCAGCTAAACTCCAGGCCTAGATTTCAGAGGGGTTAGTTAAATTAAACATGCATGAAGTGGTCTGGGGTTTTGGAAGCGGTCTGCAGTGGTCCCCTGTGTTTGGGATGGCCCTTTCTGCACCGCAGAGCTCTGCTGTGTCCGGCGAGAGCAGCTCCAGCTGGGTAGCAGGTGTGCGACAGCAGTGACCTGGTTTGGGAGCGACCTCCGCTAACCTCCCTGGCATGCCAAGATAAAGAGTGGCCATATGTCCCAACACACTCTTTTGTGCCGAAGGGTCATCTTCCAAGTGGTCTTAGAGAGAAGCTGCACTCCTGTGGAAAAAACATCTTAAGATATCCCAGGAAAAGAGAAAAAGAGTGCTCAAATGCTTTTCTGCATCATGTAAAACATCAGGGGCAGTTCAGTTCTGCTTGATTCCTAGCTGTGTCGTTAAAAAGCATTTGGATGCAAAGGAAGGATAATGAAGCATACAGCTGAAGGTACCAGTACTGCTGAATAAACCAAGAGACAAGATGTTCTGTGTCCCCACAGCCCTGCTTGAAGTACCATCATGGGGTTTCAGGGCACTGAGTTCAGAGATGCTGATAAAAAGTCCTGGCTGCTGTGGTGAAAGTGGGAAGGTGAATCTGCAAGCCCCATGATGATGCTTTGTGGCTCCATTTTTGGAAATGAGTTTTGGCTCTTCAGAGCCTTTTTCAAGCTGAAGAGCGTTGGGACTCTCTTAAAGCCCTGGTATGGGAAAATTCTTGATAGCTTTTTCCCATTTAATCTTCACTTTGATTTTCACAAACATTGGTGAAAGTTGAATGCCTTACTAGAAGTTTACTGCCTAAATGCACTGCAGACTGAGGTCCAAGTCATAGAGGAAGAGGAAAGCATTCCTAGCTGTCTTACATGGCTTTGGAAGTGTTAGCTATCATCTGAGCAATAAAATGTCCTACAGGCACTTAAAAATGGCATGTGGGAAAGGACCTCTTATTGTATTAGTCCCAGTTTCTGCATAGCTCGGAGAGACACCAGGTGATATCTAACTGCAGCTAGAAGTAAAAACCACATGATTACAACGGCAGCTAAATACTCTTTTCTGTTCACTCTTTGGAAGCGGGACCACGTTTTCGGTGCTGCCATTCATTCTTGCTTATCACATTTCCATCAATAAACCTCCCAGTCGAGTCCTGATCTGCAGCTTATATAGCACCATTCTCCGCCTCACCTTCCCTGAGTGAGAAATCAGCAAGCATGAGTGCACCAAAGCCATCTGCAAAGAATTTATAGGCTTCCTGCATATTCGTGTGGTTACTTACTTACACCACCTTAAATGAGTTTATTATTCTATCTGCGCTTTTTGTGCTTGCGGAGCTGGGGCTGTGTGCACGCAGCATTTGTTGTGCTCACGTCAGCCCTTGGCGGGGAGCTCGCTGTAGTCCGTTCCCCATGGGAACATCAGCAGTGCCTGTCCCAGCTCCAGGGATACAGGACCCTGGAGCTGTGGCTGAGCTGCTGGCATTGGTGTGTACGTGCTTCTTGCCTACCCAATCTGTCAGAAAACAGCTCTGACTACTCATTTCTCATATGGTCATTTTTATTTAGCAGCCCCAGTCGTCCTGAAAAAGAAAACTGCCTACAAGCCTCTGGAGGGACAGAAATCTCCTCCCTTCCTCCCTCTGTCCTGGCGGAGGGAGGATGTGTGCCTGGTGGGAAATAGCTTTGTTGCCTGCTGTGCCTTGGTGACCCTCCCTTGCCGTTTCTGAAGGGGAAGCTGAGGGTCTGCTGCAGAGTAAGTAAGGTCATTCCTGGCCAACAGATTGGCCAGTGGGCTTGTTGCAAAAAACAGGGAGACTTCTGGTGAAAGACATTTCTGCGACGTGTGTTTCTCTGTTGGAGGAACAACTGGGCATGTTATTCTAGTAGTACAAATTAAAACTGCACGTTCTGGCTGGAGCTTGTACCAAAGCCAGGCAGAGTGCAGGGAGGAAGATTTGAGTTAAGCACTTGATCATATTATGAAACCTCAAAACTAAGCCAGAAGATGACCTCGGTTCAAGCTCCAGAAGGGAAGCAGGAGCACACATCATCTGTTGGCCTGTCTTTGCTGGACCCTAGGTTTCATTCATGTGCTCTGGACACATAGTGTATGACAGCCTCTCCACCAACAGATAATTCAAGCTTGTTTTCCCCAAAGTGCAGTGCTGGATGTGTTCAACTGAGATAGCAGCCAGCAGCGGGAAGCACGTGGGCCCTGACATGCTGAGTGTGCTTTTTACATTTTAGGATTTTGTCCCTCTCGGCCCCTGGCACTATACCTCCAGGTGTATGGAGACCTGGAGTCATAATTACTGGAAGTCCATGCAAATCTGCAGCTTTTGCATCTGCAGGCTCATCTGTGGCCTCAGGTACTTGATATGAAGATATCTGCAAATGCATCTGAACACCTCCTGGCAAGGTAAAATGACCCTCATTTCACTGTTGTATAAAACCATATTATGCTCTCAGCCTAAATGCTTCCTGCAGATCTGGCCACACTCTCTCAAGAGCACCAAGTAGAACTGGAAGAGGTCCAAGAATTGGTAGGGGCTGTGGAAGAACAAGGGCCTTCAGAGGAGGTCCTCTCTGGGGTTACGGGTTGCTCAGGCGAGTGTGATGATCTTGACTCATTGCTATTTTGCACGAAGCAAGAGCTAGTAGCAACAAAACAATCTGACTGAGGTAGTTTTTACGCAGAATATAACTAAGGTCACTGACCTTCTTGGCACAGGCTGTTGCAAAAGCAAAGGTGGATTCAGAAAGGGCTTTGACAAATGGTGAGCAGGTCAGTACACGGTGCCAACTGAAAAAACACAGGGGTCCAGAGGCAACCTCCTGCTAAAGCTGTTGCTAAACTCCTAGTTTGCCAGAAGCTTGGGGGTTTGGCCAAGAGTTACAGCCTCTCCTTCCCCGTGCAAGTCACAAGACACTGGGCTCTGGATGGACCTTTGCTCTGACTAATGCTCAGGCTCTAACACTTGGAGTTTACCTGGCAGCCAGCCCCAATGATGTAAGTTAAAATTCAAGTGCCAGCACTTGTCAGGGATGTGACATTTGTTTGGATTGTCTTGGTTAGTGTAATTTTTCTTCTGTATATTGAGTTATACACCCTAGTATTGTTCCTGCAGTAAAACAGTCACACCCTGCTAGCATTTTTGTGGCCTACAGATCTTCTGTTTCCTTGATTCTTGCTCATATATGGTCATGAGACTGAGCAGTGACAGCTGGGGTTTGAAAAAGCAAGTAGCGATTTTCTGTACGCGCAGGAGGATAACTTAAGCAAAGTTTCAGTTTTGAAAAGTGTTGACCTTCAGAGCCTTTTTAAGATTAGGTCAGGCTGGGCAGCTCAGAACAGAGGGGTCCAAATTCACCAATCGCTTGAAAACCTGCTGCTAAAGCCACCAGAAATAAGTCAACCCCCACATAAAAGCTGCAGATAATTATTACCTGTGTCATAATGTGATTTGCAAGTTTACTTTAATCATTATGCAAATGAAAGTTAAGCCCTCGCAGTGTGATAGACTTGATGTCATTTATCCTGTATAACAAAAACAATTCATTAAAGTTTCCCAGCATTTTGCAATCAGCAAAAGCCTGATTTTGCCTCTGTGATGAAATGACTCAAGGTATGAATTCAGTGTTTCTTGGTGTGCATGATAATGCTGGTGAGTAGCTTGTGTTTTTAAGTGTTTTACTTGGAGAGAAGGAAAATAAGAAAACATCATAAGCTTTGCACCTTTGTCATTGAAGATGGGCTAAGTGGAGTTTTAGTTCCTCTTTGGCTACTGAGACAGCATTTTCAGCGGTAGCTGCCTGGGCTGGGTGTCCAGACCACGCATGTCGTGTGGAGAGGTGGAAGGTGAGAGGTGTGCTAGGGGCTGTGGGATGCAACCCCCCTCTGCAGTCTGCCTGCTTGCTCACAGTGTTGCTAGTCGCTGCCGTGCTCTGCTCAGCCACGTCTCTCCTGGGATCCTTCATGCCTTCACCTCCACCTCTCTGGAACAGAGCCTGTCCTTGGGGTGAGATATGCCTGCACCCCGTGTCCCAGCAAACACCCACCAGATCTCTAAAGTGAGATATGCTCTGGACCTGAACCAGAACTGGAGTTCTGTTTTCCTGGGGTCAGGGAGCAGGAGACAAAGATTTGCCAGCAAAACTGCCCATTGCTTCTGTAGCAGACCCTGCTGAGCAAGTTTGCCTGCTCTTGGGTCAGACACAGTTTTCACGTCCACCCCAGGATTTCTACATTGCCTACACCAGAGCTGCAAGGGCAAGGTCAGCGGACAACCTACTTCCCAGCTACTGTTTAGAAGAGCACTCATCACTTGTGATCAAAAAGTACCCCTAGATATCACCTATTGTGGCTAACTAGCCACAGGGTTTCTTCTTGCTGGGCAGTGTTGGTGGTACCCACAGGTCTGGAGAAGGTCAGAAGGAGCCTCTGGCAAACACAGGGATGCAGTGTTTTATTCCTGGGCTGTGTTTTGTCACTGCTTGTGCCCTGTCCTGCAGGTCTGTGAGTGCTTCACAGAGGTATTTACATCAGCGAGCACTGCATGCCTAGATTAGACACCTAAGATCAGAGCTTGATTTCCCTGTGGAGAGTGGGAAAGACTTGCAGGGCCTTCAAGGTCCTGGGTGTGTGTGTTCCTGCCTTGCAAGGGAGATTCTCCTTTCCTCTACATCCCTATGACATCCGGCAGAGTAGCGCCCCAGCCTCCCGCAGTGCTTTGATACATGGCCGGGATGCTTGCTTGCAGCTGAAAGGCCGGGTTAGACGGGAGCACCGGCAACACCTCTCAAGGGAGATGCAGGTTCTGTCACAGTATTCACTATAAATACTGAAAAATACCATTTCCAGCCGCGAGCCGTCGCAGCTCCAGTCGGCTGCTATCCTGACAGAGTTTGCAACACTCCGGTCGATTCACCAGGGCTGTTTGTTTGAACTGGGAACTCTTTTGTTGCTCTATCAAAGTCTCACTGACATAGCCTGCAGCTATGAACAAATGTTGTGTGGCTGCAAGCTGGAGCATCGAAGAGACAGGAAACGTGTTCAATATTGATAAAGAGCAGAACGGGGGCTTGTTTAAATTGTGCACAGACAACTTTTCCATAATTAAGAGAGCAACAGACGCGATCCCTTGCCTACAAATGAAATGACTAACAAAAAGCAGGAGACGCACATGTCATGCAGCCTGATAAATGCCTGTGAGCAGAAGTGATGGTGGAAGGGACCTGAGATGATTCCCGAGGATGGGCTGCATGTGCCCATCATTCCTTTGTTTCCAGCTGGCATCATGGGTATATGCAAATCCCGTGCTATGTTCTCAGCTATTAAACAGTGTGTACCTTGGTCCCTGACTGGAAGTGGAGCCCCCTCATATGAGACCCTGTACCCTTTCTAGTGCTCTTGTTTGTGATGGAATGATTCAGCCTGCAAATGGAGCAGGTGAAGTAAGGGATCAAATCAATCTATATGCGTGGTCCTTGTTCACAGGGGCTAATGTCTGTGATTGCTTCCTTCTTATCTGCAGCTTTATCCTACATTTGTTCTTGGGAATGTGTGCTTGTGAAGGGTCAAGTGCTGTACCTTAATTCTTAATAAAATGAAGACTTCTGCTGGGCAGCAAAAACTGGGATTGGGGTAACTTCTGGGAGAGGTAGCTTGGATGCTGCTTGGAGCTGAGTGTGGGATTTACTTCCAGTACTTATGAGTGCCTGATGCATGTAGGTTACAACTGCAGCATTAGAGATGCGCCCACCTGCTAACCATCCTCTTCCCAGATGCCATGTGCGCTGTATTACCTTCTTTCTAAATTTTGAGTGCCTTTCCCCATGTAGAAACTTTCAAAAGAATTTGCAGACCCCTCTAACTGCAGCAGGCTATTTTAAGTCATGATCCCATGGTCCAGGCCATACTGGTGAATACTTCTCTCATCCAGGAGTCCCCACGAAGTCATGGGGTTTTTTCTTCAGTGTTCTTCTGGTTCAAGCACGCTGATCTGCACACAGGACGAGGGCCAGGATGGGCAGCCTCCTGTCTGTACAGATCTCAGCGAGCACTGCTTAAAACGGGCACAGGCATCCAGGTCTCTGCCACTGCCAGCGTTGTAATTTAGCAGCTGGCATATTTAAATGCTTGCAAGTGGCATCAATCTTTTTTTAATCATTTATGTTTAATTATTGTTTCCAGCTAGTGCTCTTGCATTTTATTGCTATCAAGTTTCTAAAGAAAATTTTTAAAGCTTGAACTGAAAAGCCTAGTATTACCCAGTGATTAAGAGCTGATAACACTTCAGTTAGGTGACTTCTCCCGCACTTGGAGCTCTTGGTCAGGTCAGGGGTTGAATTCACTGAATTATTTTGGTTGGAAGACACCTTGTCTGACTTCTGCTTACAGCTGTGTCATTCTCAAGCCTTGCCCAGTCAAATCTTTGTTATTTCCAAAGAAGAAGATTTCACAGCCCCAGTTACAGAGTTGTACTGCTGTAGAGAGTTATCCCATCCCACATGCAAGACTTGGTCTTTTCTCTGTTGAACTCCACAAGGTTCCCATCAGCCTGTTTCTCCAGCCCATCCAGGGCCCTGTACTCCAACATGACAAGAACTTAATCCGGTTTGGTGGTGTTGCATACTTGGTGAGAGTGTGCGGAGAGCTGGCCAGTCAGGGATGATGGTATAATGCTGCCCGTTGCTACTTAATGTAATGGGTCTGACTTAAAAAACACTTCGGGAAGTGAAGTTTTGTGTTCTCCAGCACCCTTCCTAGAAATGGCCTGTTTTAGCAGGGACCATTGCAGTAGGACAAGGGGTAATGATTTTAAATTATAAAAGGGCAGATTTAGACTAGATATAAGAAAGAAATTTTTTTATGATGAGGGTGGTGAAGCACTGGTACAGGTTGCCCAGCGAGGTGGTAGATGCTCCATCCCTGGAAACATTCAAGGTCAGATTGGATGGAGCTCTGAGCAACCTGATCTAATGAAAGATGTCCCTGCCCATGGCAGGGGAATTGGACTAGATGGCCTTTAAAGGTCCCTTCCAACCCAAACTACTCTGTGACTCTGTGAAAGAAAAGGGATCAAGGAGCTGGTGAGCTTTGCTGTGGCAAGAGGCTCCAGGTGACATGTCTCTCTGGATATTAAGACAAGTATTGCCTTTCTGTTGTCCTGGAATAAGACCTTTCACCAGGGTCACTGTTCAAAGACCCCTGCTATTGTATGTGGCCAAAAGGAAACGCCACGGACTCACAGAACTTTTTGGCACCCCCTCTATTTCCTAGTAACATCTAATTTCTCATTAAGTAATTAGCATTTAATTGTTATTGCTCAGTGTAATTACCTTTTCTGGGCTAGTAGGAGAACAAACATTAAAGACCCAGCTGATTTCAGCTGCTTGATATAAGCCATTCCCTTCCATTTTATAGGATAATTCAGGTTGGAAGGGGCCTCGGGAGGTTTCTAGTCCAAACTCCTGCTCAAAACAGTATCAACTATGGGATCCAACCAGGTTATTGTGCTATGTTGAAGAACATGCTTTTACCACAGGCATTGTATTTGCCTATGGCACAAACATGTCCAGAGCGTTTGCATGCCTCTCCATGCACACCCACACTCTGCAGGGATGCAGAGATGGAGCAGGTTCCGCGCTCTCACTAACGCCCCTATGGGTTGTGCAATGTGGCATTTTGTTTATGAATGACTTTGGATATCAGTGTGTTCACTTGCAACATGCATTACCGTATCAGCCTCCATCTATTGAGAAATGAAAAATTATGGATGCCAACCCTTCCTTCACTATTCAAAGCATGAAGGAAGATGATGCTGGTAATTGGGTGTTTGCTGTGTAAAGGAGGAAGTTTGTAATCCATTGCTATCACTGACATGATGCCTCTGTAAAACCCCAGAGCCACGATTTATCTCAGCCGTTTAATATCTGTGTGGAGGGACAGAATGGCATATTCAGGATGAGCCATTATGATCTGTCTCTTTCGGGATACAGAGCATTTTATAATCTTCTGTGGATGCCTTTTACTTTAAATGAAGGAAATTAATGGCTAAACTCTGCAGAGAAATAATGCCTGATGTGAAGCAGCGTTTGAAGGACAGTGCTACATGAAAGCTGAAATTGTCTTTCTCTTTCGGCATGATATCTGTTTTCTTTTAATCGCAGGAATGAAGGACTGGAGTTTCAGCCTTAACTGTTAATTTCCTGTCTGTTGTCTATTCAAACAAGATCCTGCTGTATCTCTTATAAGAAATACATTTAGAGATGGGGCTGAAACCTGGGCCTGCCCTGTGCCCCTCTCCAAGGGCAGCTCATGCCTGCAATCTGGGACACCCTTCCCACGCAACGCAAGGCCTAAAGCAGCCTGCTGAGATCTGAGAAAACGGGGACTGAAGCACCGAGGAAAGGGCGATAGAGAAATAACAACGGCCAAGAGAGCAATGCAGAAACTCAGGTGTGAGAAAGATGTCCAAATCCGTTTAGCAGCTGTGCCAGGGGAGAGGGCATGACCGAGCAGCTTGCGAGTGTTCCATTGAGCGCAGGGGCAGTGCAGAGCCCCGGGCACAATCGCTGCAATAAGTATTTTGGCTCAGCTCCCACTCAGGCTACACTCGGGGAGGAATTGCCTGAGATTGTTTGAATAAGGGTATTTATAGTAGCCAGAAGGTGCTCTGGGCTAGCCCAGTGCTCTGTCCTTGTCCCACATTAATGGCAGAGGTTAATGGTAGAGCAGGACAGAAATATTTAGGGCAAATTGTTAAAAATTAAAAAGAACCCCAAAAACCAAACCCCCCAGAACTTAAGGGTAATACCTATTTTTTGTTTCTCATCAGTTTTTCTGCCTTGTGATTAGTAGATATTTTAGAAAACTTCATCGTTTAAAAGTGCTGGTTTCGGTCTGACACACCTACATTTATTCTTATTAATCATGGGGAGCTACTGGAGGGGTAATATTATTTTAAGGTAAGCTAAATAAATGTACAAGGCTTGATGCGTTGGTTTTTTTTTTTTAGGCCTACAATTCTGGAAAAAAGAACAGTGATCTTTTAGGAATCCAAAACTGTGATGCTGAAGCTCTTGAATTATTCATATGATCTTATTCAATGCACTGTGATTATTCCTCATGCTTCAAACTCCTAGATAGCTTTTGATGCCTGTATTATTTCTATGTAAATTCCAGCCATTAGTTGGTTTTATCAATAAGGTTCAGATTGAATCATGCATCCCCTGCAAATTAATGCAAGCTTGAGAAATGGAAGAGAAGATTTAAACTATCAAACCACAGACTGTTAGACGTGGGTTTAGAACAAAAACATATATGTGTTATTTCAAGCTTTAGTAGGCGGTATCTGAAAATATTAGCATGCATAGGGATATTTAGTAGATTGGTACATATGGAAAAGGGAGGTAAACTGCAGTCTTGAAAGGCTTTTAAGATGTGTAGGTAGACTCCTAGTTCTGCCATGGACTCAGTTCTTCACTGATTCCAGGCTGGAGACCAGAAAATGTTAGACTGGCTATTGACTTATTGTCACTATATCTAATTAAACCACAAAAATTGTTTTCAAACAACGTTAAAGATCGGATTTAAACTCATAAAAGCTTGAAAATCAGGATAGGGTTGAAATTGTCTCTCTAATTCACCCTGGCGTGCCTTTGGGCTGTCTTTTGCAGAAATGGCATGTGTCATTGATTAGAGCCTACCCAGTGTGGAGGCCCACTGGGAACAGCGTGGCACTCTGAGCACTCAATTCTCATGCCCTTCTGCATGAGACTCAGCCTTTAATATAATTTTATTTCATTATTGTAGCGTTAATTTATTTCAGACTACTATTTTTTTTTTAATTACCCTTTCTTTTCTCAGAAAAAGAGGGGAAAAGTTAGTCAGCTTTAATGGATGAAAAGTTTTCTGAGCAGAGCAGAGTTAATGCAGTGACTGATTCAAGCCTACAGGCACACAAAGTTGTACCTGCAAATCTGGTCAATCAATTGGTTCCCCTCAGGCAGTGATGAAACCGGTTTAATTACTAATGAAAACTTACATCTGGTCTGACTCAGTAAACTGTGGGAGACACTGTTATGGAAAGTAAAGGAAACCTAGTTTTCCCTCGTATTAACCACTGCAGTGTGTCAAAAATAAGCTGTAGTTAAATATTAAATGAACGCTGATGCAGCAGAGAACAGTATGATGTGCCAGGAAGATCAGGTTTGACCTCTCATGAAAATAGAAGACAGTAGCAAGATCCAGATGTGAAAGTGATATCCTTTAAAGTAGATGAGGTGTTTGAATCCATCTTAACCGCAGGGACAAGTTACACCTACCAGGTGGCAGAACCAGAGGCATCTGTAAGGCTGCTCTTCCCTTAAGACATATCATCCTCCTTCTCCTCCCTACATCTACCTATCTTTTAATCAGATATTTGAATCTCCTCATTAATTTTTCAGGACATTCCTTCCCCAGCTGGAAGGAGAGCTGCTGTGGGGAGCAAGCGCTAATGAGAACGATCAGTGTATGAAGTTTTGGTGGAGCAGCAATCCCTCAGCCCCATCAAGGCTGAGCACTGATCACGCAGGCTGGGTTGAATGTCAATACTGTAAACAAGCAGTTAGTCAGCAGGTTCTCTGCAACAGATGCCTACAAGACCTAATCCCCCTGCTTTACACAGGATTGTGCTGTTGACAAGCACATTAAGAAAAGGAGGTGGGAGGGGGAACATTACTTCCAAGTCGTTTCTGCTTATGCTATTTTTCAGGGATTTAACAGAGTCCCACAGGCAAATGCTTCACAGTTTGAGGAAGATGAGGCTAGGGCTGTGTCAGGTTAATTTAGGATTTATATCCAAGTGTAAACTGAGCAATTTATCCAGATATGACTGAGTAAAGGGAGTCACCATCTCCCCTGGCTGAGCTTTGTTCAAGAGAAGACAATTTGGTGTCTAAGTGCTGGGACAGAGTTGGTAGATTCAGGGTACACATAAATGGAGAGAATGGATTTAGAGCAGCCCTGAGGAGGAGGACTTGGGGGTGTTGGTTGATGAGACGCTCAACATGTCCCTACAGTATGCACTAGCAGCCCAGAAAGCCAACCGTATCCTGGGCTGCATCAAAAGAAGTGTGACCAGCAGGTCGAGGGAGGGGATTCTCCTCCTTTACTCTGCTCTCATGAAACCCCACCTGGAGTGCTGCATCCAGCTGTGGGACCCTCAACATAAGAAGGATATCGACTGGCTGGAGCGAGTCCAGGGGAGGCCACGAAGATGCTCAGAGGGCTGAAGCACCTCTCCCTTGAAGAAAGTCTGAGAGAATTGGGATTGTTCATCCTGGAGAAAGGGAGATTCCAGGGAGACCTTATAGCACCTTCTGCTACCTGAAGGGCCCACAAGAAAGCTGGAGGGTGTGTAGTTGCTCTACAAAGGCATGTAGTGACTGGACAAGGGGTAATCGCTTCAAGCTGAATGGGCGTAGATTTAGATTAGATATAAGGAAGAAATTCTTCACTGGAATGGGTTGCCCAGAGAAATTGTGGATGCCCCATCCCTGGAAGTGTTCAAGGCCAGGCTGGATGAGGCTTTGAGCAACCTGGTCTAGTGGAAGGGGTCCCTCCCCATGGCAGGGGGGTTGGAACTACATGATCTTGATAGTCTTTTTCAACCTAAAAGATTCCATGATTCTGTGATTGCTGGGAAGGAGGAAGAGGGATTTAAATCAATTCTTCTGCTGATATTCCCCTGTGCTCAGTGCAGGCAGCTCTGCCTTGAAGGCTTCAGGTTTGGTTTTGTCTTAACTTCTGCTTTTTCTTACCATCCCCTTCCTGGGGAATGTACATAGGTGCACCGATGCTGCTGCACCACATAGCAGACAGGAACTAGAGATGCAAAATATCAGTTACGTTCGCCTGTTGTGGCATTTCATCCTATGCACTTTTTTTTTTCTTTTTCCTGCTTGCTGCTGCTTGGAAACACTTTCTTTGGTCCAGGGAGGAAAATTCTTGGCTGCAAAGCTAAGTCTTGCAATGTGGTCTGCAGGCCAGCAACCCCTGGACAGCTTCCAGGCACAGGATCTTTCCGATCTGGGGATTTTCCATTGAGGGTATTCTGCTGCCTCTTCAGATGTTGAGAGGGATGCATTTTGAGAGTGGCTTTTGCTGATAATCACCCCGAAAGGAAAGAAAAAAATGCATGGCTTTCCTACAGAGGCTGCTCCTGAGCCCTGCAGAAGGTTGGGGACTGAGATCAACCCCTGGACTACTGCCCAGAAATAACTGGCCATTGGAGTGCCTACAGTGTTTTGGGGCTCATCTGTCCAGCCAAGAGGGCAGCTGTTGAGTATATTTCCACAGGCCAGAGAGTACAATGTCTAACTGCACAAAAAAAGCCAAAAAGAGAGATTTTTCTCTTAATATGGCTTTAGGCATATTGAAGAGAAAGGCTAACACTGTTCAGTTCTTCCTGACTTGATTATTTCTATTATTTTACAGGCATCAACACACCCCTATCGCTGTTTTCTAAAGAAAGTGTGCCGTCAGCTCTGCTGGCAGACATCATCTCCATGAGCAACAGCAGCCACATGCCATGTTTGGTCCTTGACAGCCTCCAAAGGCATGTTCCCCCTCCACCAGCCGAAAAGGGGTCTTGGTTCTCTCTCGGCATCATCAAGAGGAGAGGCAACTACACTCATGCAATCAGGGTCAATCCCACAGGCAGAGGGGGATGTGCAGAATAGCCAGAGGGGTTTTATGTATCTGGGTTTTGTCTTTCCAGGCATGAACCTCAATGAGGAACTGTGTGACTGCCCGGCAGATTTCAGACCCCACTACCTTACAAAGATAATGGTCATCCTTCACTTTCCATCCATGGAGAAGTGGCAGCAGGTCCAGGAAAGGAAGGCTGGTATGGAGGAAGTGTAGAGTAAGGGGTTGGTGTCAGTGCTGACTTCTGTAATGACAGGACTTGCTGCACTATTTTAAGCACTGGGGGATGCTCTTCCAAAACCACATTTGTTACACTATCTACTTCTGGAAGGTGGATAAATGCTTACAAGTCAAAGGCTTGTTTGGGCTGATTGCCATGTTTTCAGAAGTTACTCTGTTTGGGGTTAAATGGCCCATGAGGGTAAGCTGTGTCTTTAAGTGAGTGCTTAAAATCTTTTATGTCTACTTGTGAATGGCACCTCAGAAGAGATCCAGATGACCCCTCTTTCTGTGCTGGGGCACAGAGAAATGCTTTATTGCATAAATGAGTCTTAAGAAGTTCAAGGCTAAAAAGTTACACCTTATCTACACAAGAAACTGAAAGCTGTTGATGCAAATGGGTACTGAAAATGAGTTGAAATACGGTGCCGCTGCTCAAGCAGACGTGTCATGCTTGTGCTTTCTGTATTGGCTGCACTGTCGAGATTATTGCTTTGAATAATTGAATCAGACCAGAACATCATGATTGAGAGACCATGGCTCACTGAATCAATGATCAGAAAATTTTTCACTGTTTTGGATGGAAACAATCTCTAAGGCTCTCTGAAGCTGTGTTGCTTTGACACTACATGAGCACATACTGG
The DNA here is from genome assembly GCF_000690775.1 of Eurypyga helias. Taxonomy (NCBI): domain Eukaryota; kingdom Metazoa; phylum Chordata; class Aves; order Eurypygiformes; family Eurypygidae; genus Eurypyga; species Eurypyga helias. Next base: position 174,577 of record NW_010245633.1, on the reverse strand, counting down.
TAGATTCTCATTCTCTAAAAGCTTCCCCTCCTAAACTACTGTTTCTTCCTACTTTGCAGCTGAAGTGCTATATTTTGTTCATCTGTTTATTCAGCTTTACTATCATTAAACGATGGGGGACTGTTAGACTTACTGGATGATTTCTAATCCTTTTTTTCTTTTAAATTGCCTCAGGACTTCTGTATCACAAGGGGAAAGTGGGAGAGATCGTGATAAAAGCAGTGGATTTGAAAAAGACAGATATCAATAAAGCAAAATTTGGTAAATCAGGTCTCCCAAGAGGTAAGGCTAAGGGAAGATAAAGTTGTCAGCTCCCCAGAGTAAGCTAAGGGCACAATTCAGACTGTCCAAATGCAAGAATAGGAAATTCAGTGCGTGCCAAGCTGGGTAGATGATGAAGGGTTTTTCTGTAACTTTAACACCAGACAGAAACACACAGAAAAAAAGAAGAGGTCATATTTCTAAGAATAAATCTGAAAGAACAGCACAAGCATTCGGGGATAAAACCAGAAAGGCCAAGGCACAACATGAGACCTCAAAGATAACCAGAAATAATTCTGTAAGAACCATTAACAGAACGAGGAAGATCAAAAGGGGGATTGGTCTGATACTCAATGGAGAATGAAAGCTGTCTGCAGATAATTACAATAAGATTGAAGAATACTGGAGAATGAGAAAAAATATTTTTTTCTTTTCCCCAGAGTAGCCTGGGAGTTATAGTCCAGTCACATTAGCAACCATTCTAGAGGAAAAAAAAATCAACCATAACAAATTGTTTCTAACATTTACAGAATTAATTGAAAGATGAATAGCAGTCAACATAGGTTGGTCAAAACTAAGTTGTGTTAAACCATTTTAATTTCCTTTACTGCAAAACAAAGCCTTGCAGGTTGGATAAAGAACAAAGGTCACATAGCTTGATTTAAAAAACGGTGAAGTTTGCTTGGTAACTTTGCAGCGGGCATGAGGCTGAGAAGGTCTGCAAGCATGTTGGAGGAAGGGGTTACATTTGTGTGATAAATTCATTTTTGAAAAAACAGGGTTCAATTCAGCAGGGGACAAGGGCAAAGTACTCTCAGTCAGAAACACTTTGCTAAGCAAATAGGCTGGGAAACAACTGGTTAGAAAGCAGTTCTCCAGAGAAGCATCTTTGGTTATAACAGATCAAAAATTAACTGAAAGTAGGCAGTGGCATGCTGTTGTGAGAAAGGCAAACATCCTGCTATCAGGTTCAGACAGGAGTGGTCTCTGCTCTGCTCAGGGTGGGAATACCATGCATGGCCAGTTTTGATCAGTGAATTTTTAAGAGAGTTGTGGATGGAGATGACAGAGTTCAGTGTCCTCTCCTGATAAACTGATAAAGGTTGTGGAGGTTTTGGCCCTCTTTTTTTGCCTTTTTTTTTTTTGAACCTCTGATCTGTGAGTAAAAATTGAAAGACCTGGGGTTATGTAGTGTCAGAAAAAAGGCTGAAGAGAGGTCTGATGACAGCCTTCAAGTACATAAAAGGTCATTTCAAAGAGGAGGAGGTTTTCTGTGTTTGTGGTGGTTAGGACAAGACGTAATGTGCTTAAACTAACATAAGGGAAATTTAAACTGCATTTGGAATACCTCTCAAAGGGCAAGGGCATTAAAGCTGGGAGAGCGTTAGACTGAAGATCTAAAGGTTCTTGGTTCGATCTCAGGTTTCTGCAGAATCTTTATGATATTCAAGGCCAAGCTGGATGGGGCTTTGAGCAACCTGGTCTAGTGGAAGGTGTCCCTGCCGATGGCAGGGGGGTTGGAACTAGTTGATCCCTAAGGTCCCTTCCAACCCAAACCGTTCTATGTTCACTAAGTAAATCATAGCTGTATTGCTTCCAAACCTGATAGTAACATATATGTTCACCAAAGAGAAAGCACTGAAATAGGTTGCTTGTAGAGGCTGTGATTGCTGTATGAGGTTTGTGTGATTGTGGGGTCTTTAGGAACAGATTGGACAAACATCTGTCTGTAATGACATACACTGATACTGCCTTCAAGTAAAGGCATCTTTGATTTCTTTCAGGGCTGTTGTTTGATGTCAGTGACTTACTGGAAGAAATTCTGGTGACCGTGCTATTATTTCTTTCCTGAGAGAGTACTTCTTTGCATAATTCAGTTTGTTTACTACTATTCAGTTATGTGTGATTAAATACCTGAGGTGAGTGGGAGGAGGGCAGTTGTCAGACCCTGTTATGGGAGAGCTTGGCTTCAGCTGATCAAAGATGCCAGCATTTGGATGGTATACATTCTGTTAAGGCAACGTGATGCTGTTAGTCACTCTAACTCTCTTACTTGCTATTCCCTTCTCTGAATATCTTGTCTTTATCTGAGGGAGTCTGGGGATATGCTGGGGATTTTCAGGGAACTATGCCATGCATAATTTCTGATAGGGATGTTTGAATAGAGAATTAATTTACTTTGTGTCTTTAATTATTCTGTCTTGCAATGAGAAGAGTATTGGCATCAGGCTGAAAGTTAAACAAGGTGCTGGTTTCCCTTTTCTTTCTTTCTGATCTTCACATTCACAATAGGACTGTTGGAGTCAGAAAACAATCCAGATGGGATGCACAACAATCACAAAAAATCAGTATTGTAATCTCTTTATTCCAGGAGCATCTAATGAGTAATGAGACCATGTTTCATATAACTCCTGTTAGCATGGCAACATATGAGTGTGCATCCATCTACAAGCAGAGGGGCTTTAATAACACATGAGTAAATTATCTCACGCATTTCTCTCCGTGAAACAGCAGACTTCTCTTAGGACAGATAAAAGGATCAAGCAAGAGCCCTGCAAATTGCTTAAAAGTGGCATAAAGAGAGCAGAGGGATGAATTAATCAATATCATCACACTTGAGAAGATTAAGATTCATAGATTTTCAATCCAAAAACATATAATCAAATTATGAAAAATCACAACCCTGGCCATTGACCCTCACCCAATGAATCCTTTCGTTATAGCTTCTGTTTGATTTCTCACCTATTTCTGTCTTCACTAGGGTGCTGGAGGAGGCAGTTTGCCACCACTGGGAAACTTGTTCCAGCTGTTTGAAGACACGTGATTACAATGATGATAATTATTCCGATTTGCCTTGTCTCCAGTTTCTGAGCAGTGAATCTGGCTGTGTTGCAGTGAAAAGCTCTGGTTTCAGTCATGTAGCTGTTTACAGATTGTACCTTTGCTGAAGCAACGTAGGGTACTACAGCATATTACAGGGCAAATTCTGTGTGCTTTCTTTTGGGAAAAGGCTTAAATGAAGACAGTGGGACACCATCTGAGAATACAGCTTGACAAGTGGTGGCTTTGCATGATACAACAGTCTGTTTACAGGCACCGTGCCTTCCTTCATAGTAGGGTTTTGTTGGTGTAAGAATTTGATGTAGGAATTGGGAAGCTCCCTAGATAGCAGGTTTGTACAGATGAATGGGAACTCCAGCATTTTAAGTGTTTTAAGATTCTTATTCCGATTTATCAAATCTTTCTTTCTTTTTACTTTCTGTTCAGTTTTTAAAGCAAATGGCTACAAAAAGGTTCAGTTAAATTCTATGTTCACCTTCTCCTTAGGATTTGGGATACTGCATAAATATTTTCTGGGCTTCAGTTATGAGGAGCTCCACAGTCTCGTAAGTAGGAATATAGTGTCATGTCTCTGTCTGTCAGACCTGATTTGGCTTTGAACACTCAGGCCAGCAGCTGAAATACGACCACATGTAGATGACCCATAGGTATTAGCTACATTTGAAGTTTAAACACATGAAGCAAAATTTATTCAAAGTCATGTGATATCAGTTTTTGCCATAATTTGGTAAATAATATGGCCAACTATATTCAGCAAATACTACAGCACCTTTAAAGACAAACCAGCCCATGGATTGCTTTCAAAGGCAGTATAGGTTTTGTAAGCAGTACACTAAAATAGATCAGAGTGACCTCTTAGCTATGTTAGAAAATATTTAGATAAAATTTTAAAGGAGCTGCCATATTTGGCTATTCATTAAACGTATAAATCCGTGTGATCTGTCCTCGCCCATCTGGAGACTGCAATGTTAATGAGTTAACTGCCTGAACATAGTCTCTATAGAGTCACTCAGATAATTTGAAGCAGTGTCGTTTCAAACTAAGGATAAATACAGCTTTGTATAAAATGAGTTCTTGTTCCAGCAATAATTGCTTGTGTGCTATATAAGATGGTGTTGAATCACCCCATCAGACTTAGTCCCAGAGCAGTAAGTGATATGGGTTTCCATAAAGGGGAAGTGCATCTACTAGTAGATTCACAAATTTTGTGGGAGTGTTAGCACGCAGAATCAATTTACTTTAGCAGTCAGAGACTCTCTTTATGTGAGAGAAAGCAGTTAGTGGAAAAAGATACTGTAACGATTTATATTGTACTTCCATGTTTGGGGTACCAGCAAAGCACATTTCCAAACACAGGTAAGGTAATCTGTGGTTATTTTTATATCATTGTTAATGCTAACACTTCACAAGCAATCATTTCTTCCTGTTGAAATGAAGTGTTTGTTACTGTGGCACCTATTTTTTGTACTAATAACAGGCCTGTTTTCTAAGTCTTAGGGTATAAACATAGATTGTCCAGAGAAGATGTGGATGCCCCATCCCTGGAAGTGTTCCAGGCCAGGCTGGATGAGGCTTTGAGCAACCTGGTCTAGTGGAAGGTGTCCCTGCCCATGGCAGGGGGGTTGGGACTAGGTGGTCTTTAAGGGCTCTTCCCACCCAAACCATTCTGTGGACTACGCTCTTGATGCTGCGTATCTTAACCTCATTGTCAAAGGGGAATAAGAAGTACTTTAGGGCATGAGATATCTGATCTGTTTGTGGATGAGCAAGGAAAACATTAATATTTAAAATTTCAAGTAATGTGTTAAGAAATTAATGATTTCCTAGTTGTAATATTAAGAAAATCTATGAATTAAGAAAGAATATCTGATTAGTCATCATCTGCCATTTAAATCTGGTCGGGCGAATAGGGTTACCCCAGTTAATCCATAAAGAACTCAAGTGCTTCAAAATTCTTGGGTGGAGGAATCCTATGTAAATGGAGTTGATACAGTGGGATCTGGCAGGTCAGACAAAGAGAAAAACTGAAAGGTGGAAGATACCTTTAAAGGTAAAACTCAACTATATTCTGGGTATGAAATCTGTCATTGAAACTTCCAAGGTAGGATCAGATACAGTGCCAATTTCCAATCTAATCAGTTTTGTTTTGGCTAGGTGAACCTCCGTTCTGATGTAATCCTGGGTAGTTGGGGATCAAGAAGACTTCTCTTTCATAGTGTTTTTTTATCCCTTTTAATTATCAATAAATACAAAAATTTGAGAAGAAAATGTCTTGCCTACAAGAATTAGGGCCAGAAGTTTCTGTTCTTCAAGGTAAACATCTTGAAATACCATGTGAAGTTGATGAAGACAAAATTCAGATGGTGACTAATGATCTTCTAGGTTGGAGTCTCTCCAGAAGTCTTGAAATCAAAGCTCATTGCCAGTCAGTGCATGTTATGGCAAAATGCAACTATTAAGTGAACAAGACAACCAATGCATTAAATGTGACAGCACCACTTGGGGCATTTATGTCTGTCTTAAGAGAGTTCAGTCAAGACTGGATCAAGCATTTAAATCACAGGCAAACCTGCAAAACATTTCTATAACCTGCCAGAATAACCCTTTTGTCTCTAGCTAAAAATACGCCCTTTATTGAGCCTAAAGTGAATTAAGCAAAACCACTTTCCGTCAAAAGTAACCATGATGCGAATGGTTTTATCTGCATGTAACCAAGGCAAGAAAACATTAACCAGCTGGTCCCCATTCAGAGGCATCTGTAACCATCTGGAGGGAGCCCCAGACTGCAGTGCAGCGGCTCAGTGTGGGACCAAGCATGACTCAGTTTGTGCCTGCCAGAATCAACACTCAGTGACTGGAACTGTTCAGAACCTCCTTTTAACAATTCTCCAAGTAGTCTTTACCAGGCATCAATGTAACCTTATTTCCACGAGTCAAAAGGGAATTGTATGCCTCTGGCTGGCAAATGCTGGCGCTGGGGGGTCCTGCGATATTGGTGGTCTTGGCACATCTGTGATGTTGCTGGTCTTGGCACGTGGCTTTCAGTTCTGTGAAGAAGTGATCTTGGTATCTGTGCTGCATGATGGCTGTTCTTGGTGAGGTTGAGTGATTACTAATGTGGGGTCAGAAATAAGACAATGGCCTATTTGTGTTTGCACTTTCCCACTTGCATGCTCTGGCAGCTTCATGTTCTCATTGTTGATGTTTCAGGATAGGTCTGTGGTTAACTACAAGTGGCTCTTGTTATCTCTGTCTTCACAAGGGTGATGAGTTACTTTGCTTTGGTTTTACTCTTTGGTAAAAGTTTTCTTGTAACAATGCTTTTTGGTATCTCCAAAAACAAGCCTTCAACTGCATCTCTAAAATATTGGCATGGAGAACTGCAGAAAGAAAATAGTGGTGCCTGGGTCTTATCTGTTACATCAAGCAAAATGAATTAGGCTAAAACAGACCTGAAGAAATTTAGTCCAAATGATTAAACCTTTACTCACTTTGCTGACTGTTTGCTCATACGAGAAATCAATCCCTCTGAATCCAGTGGGACTACTAAGAGTAACCAGTTATCAATATGACTGAGAGGTGGTCTTAACTCACCTGGCTTGGGAGAGTTTCTGCCCTCTCTGGAAATATAGACCTTTATGTATGTTGTGGTTACTTTTCTCAGTGAATTAAGAATCTCTGTATATCTTCTGCTTACTCTCTCCTTATTTGAGTGAAGAGGGTTGAAAAGATATATTATACACTAAATAGTTATATAGGATGGTAGAATACAATTTTATTCAAGAACAAAACCCTGTGCTCGGGTCACTTTACTCAAAAGGAGCTGAATGAACTATAAATTGTTGGGTTTTAATCATTAAATATCCTACTTACCTCCTTCCACATTCAATCATTCAAAACTTGTGTGTGAAAGACTGCATAAAAGATAGGTATATGAATGTTCTTTTCATTGTGCCACAGACTTTAAACAGGAAAATGATTGCCCTGAAACTATTTGTTCCCTTTTGAATTTTTCAGCCATCAACTTGAACTTTCTCTGGTTTCGCATGAATTTGAAACAATATGGTACAATTTATTTGTTGTTTACAAGGGCTTTTGTAAACCAAATCACTGGACCTGTTAAAAAAAAATTGCCAAAAGCTTGCTGCAACCTGCAATCATGGAAGAATTCTTATTATAACAGAGTAGGATTAATAATGCATGTAATTATAGTATACAATTTTCGTTAGGCTTTTCTAATTATAAAAAAATTACAGATAACATCAACAGTGTGATTCTGAAATGCCTCTCATTTATTATGTAGCTCTCTTAATCAATGCCACTGGAAATCAAGTCAAAATGTTATTATGGTCTCTCCTTCTGGATTTAATTACAGCAGTAACTCACGGCTCAAAGTCTGAGCAAACACACCATGCAGTTTATAGCTTTGAAGAACAGCTATTAATCCTCCGTCTACCTCCCAGTGCAAGCCAATGAAAGCGTTTTAAAAATCGTTATGCCTGAAGAAAAACACACGCTTACACGCAGGCTCAAGGTGGGGGTGCAGCGAGCCCAGCTGTTCTGCGCACGCGCTGTAGAGCGTCCGTGCCTGGGAGAGGGTCTCAAGGTGTACAAACCTCTGAACTTTTTGCCACCCAGACTGAGAGGTTATCTTGCAGCCTTAATGTTTGTGAGAATGATTTGAGGGTGTCAGTTCCTGTCCATTGGTAGCCTGGAGTGAGGAAAGAGTTTTTTGCCCTGTAAATGGGATTGCTGAAGATGTGCATCTGTGCCTCTCGTATTATTTTGGAATCACTTTCCCTCATGAATCTCTAACCTGACAATTCGCTGCAAATGGGAATAATGTACTCTTCCAAGAACTTGAATTAGTATCAGGAACTGCTTTTAGCTTTGGCAGCAGCCAGGGAGGATGTCTCTCCCTCCAAAGCAGAAGCATGCTCAGCCACATCCTAGGGACTGGGAGGACAAAGCTGCCAGAAGAGGTTTGGGGAAGGGTGGGGTGGAGCATGCGGAAGAGTGAACATGAACATAAATGCTTGTTTTTTGAAGCTAACTCTTTCTAAGAAAATCTTGTTATCCAAAGGAGTGACAGTTAAAATACCCTAGACTAATATCTACCCGTGCCTGTGTCTTTCAAAAAAGGATCTAAACCATGATGAAAGAAGATTCACTTGTCCTCTCAAACCGCCATCTTGAGCACCAGCTTTTGGAAAGAGTAAATTGAAACATAACTAGCCTGGTTATTTTATTGTGTGGTTTATTTGAACTCACCAGGGGTGCAAAGGCCCCAAAGTCATCTACTTGCTTTCCCAGTTGGCTGGATGTCCTGACAGCCATTTGACGTGTCATTTGGGGATCGTGGGAAGGAGACAGGGAAATGTTTGCACTTGACTGATGTTTCTTACATCCGAAAGAGTAAATTGAAACATAACTAGCCTGGTTATTTTATTGTGTGGTTTATTTGAACTCACCAGGGGTGCAAAGGCCCCAAAGTCATCTACTTGCTTTCCCAGTTGGCTGGATGTCCTGACAGCCATTTGACGTGTCATTTGGGGATCGTGGGAAGGAGACAGGGAAATGTTTGCACTTGACTGATGTTTCTTACATCCATGCTGCAATGTGCTCTGCAAGGTTATCAGAACTGGTCAGAAATGTGGTGGGTTTTTTTTTGTTTTTTACCTAAATATTATTTCATCAGGACCTGCCAATTGTTTGCAGTGGAAAATACTGGCAGGAAAGGCTAAGCTTCAGTGGCCTGGTCTGTTTGAAAGACAGTGACGTTTCAGAATTGATATTCTGAAATTGCCTTCTGGAAACAAATAAAAGAATGGTATTTCACGGAAACTTCTCAAAAACATAGACATGAGATACCGTGACTGACCAGTCTGAGTTTTGTGTGGTTTCAGTTTGCTGGCGCTTTCCACATTGCAACATTTTGGCATTCGTGGAACAATTTTTTTCAGCATCTTTGTTACGTTTTTTTTGGTTGGGTTTTTTTGGGTTTTTTTTAGTTTGAGAGTTGTCTGGGACAGCAGTTTTTTCCCAGCCCTGGTTTCCAGCTTATGTTCCAGCAGAACCTGGGATCCTTCTCACCCCAGTAATAGAGACAGGAGGGGCCAAATACAGAGCAGGACTGGGTACAAGATGTCTTCTGTCAAACAGGAGAGGAGAAGAGTAGAAAAAGCACTTGAGCAGGAGCTCAGGCAAAGTCTGCCGTAAAAACATCCCTTTACTCTCCTATCATCTAACATTAGCCTTCCAAAAGCAAGATGTCTTGTCAAGCATCTGAAAAGGGTGGTGCAAACTTCCAGTGCACTGCCCAGGGAGAGCTGACTGCCCACTCATAGCAAAGGGCTCTGCGCTGCCTCTTCTAAGATATTTGCCTCTTGACTACAGGAGGGGCTCTAGGAAGACTAAATATCAAGGATGTTTAGCGGGCATGAAATGTGGTGGTATGAGCACCTCTGTGCTCTTTCCTCTTGGAAGTCTATTAATCTAAGGGAAAAGCCTGAGAAAATAAGACTAATTAATCCCAACTACTGTGGACAGTGTAATTTAAATTTTTTCAAAGACTGACATTGCTTAGGCTGAAACTTGCCTCAAAAATCCCTCAGCTCCCATCCCCAAATACAAGAGTTCCACATTTTCTACCGCAAAATATACAGCCAACTCTACTTTCTAAATTTGCTTTCAAACTCATCACAGGAAATAAGACTTACAGGAAACAGAAGAAATCAATAACTCTGCTGTATTCCCAGAAAAAGCTGTGGGAAGAGCCTCTTGTATTATGAATTGAATTCACTCTGCTGTCTAGCACTGGGGATACAGGAAAAAAAGCAACCTCCCCCTCCAGTGTTAAGATCTACTGCTGCAGGGAGCTGTGTCCTTGATGGCAACAAGCCATGGTGTCAGCTCGGAGCAGAAGAAACTGAGCTGGAGACAAAGAGGACTTCTGGCTGCCATAGTGTGACACCAGCACACGAGGCTTTAATTTCAAGGGAGGAAGTGGAGGAAACAGGATTGCAAAATCTGGTTCCATAATGGTCTGTGATTCTGCTTGCTGTGCTTGGGATCATATTTGTGGTCTCAGAGGAAACATCAGCTGGTCCTCCTTGGTTCGGAGCAAGATGAGGAGGTGGGTGGAGTGCAGCGTTAAAGTGAGAACAGGGAAAAGTGGGGATCGTTGATGTATCTGCAGGGACATGAAGAGCCCTTTCCTCTCATACTGATTGAGAAGAAACAGTAAAGCATTTCTTCACGTTTTTCTCTTTTTTTTTTTCTTAAAGGCTATTCTATGAATACTGAAAACTTTTTGACATTTGATTTGCAGTATGCATATGAAGACTTAGACACATCCCAGGCTGTGTGTCTTCAGGTTCCTAGCAGACCTCAGCCTTGAGTTGCTTTGTTCCAGGGTATCCCAAAACCATCTGATGAGATGGCTCACAGGCTGCGGGAGGTAATTTGCTCTGGGAAGTGAGAGGAGAGCAATCCGTACTGCATCCTTAGAGCGCAGCAACACAAAGAGAAACTATTGCGGAGAGTAATTACTCTCTCGTAATCCTCCAAGCTCGCCTTGCCACAGCACTGGGCCATGAGATCTGTACAAATTTGGAGTTTTCTTTAATTCCCTTTGCTATTCTCTGATGTGGAGGGGAAGGTTGTTTTCATACGAAGGCAATCACTTACCCTTTATTTACTGTGAAGGATGAGGACTGAGGACTCAGACTCCCAAAGCTTTTCACAGTTGGTTTTGTTGTCTAATTACTCTGTGGAAGAGCTTTTCCCAGCAGCGCTGAGGTGCGTCCTCTGCAGCAGAGCCTGGGGGACTCCTGCCCTTGCAGAAGGTCTCTCTAGAAGTGAGTGTTTCATGGTGGGATAATACTGCAGCCCACATGCCTTTTTCCCTTTGTTTTTTTATTTATTTTTAATGGCATTACATGAATGAAGAAATGTGCCTTCCATATCATCTTTCGAAGGCAGATAATTGTGTTGCTGTTGTGTTCACTATTGGCTTGTCATGCCCAAATGAATTTCCGCATATCCATCTTTTCCATCAAAAAGCAGCCCTGCTGAGTTTTCCCAGTTGTTCAGTCAGTCGCAAAACACTGTTGTAAAGCAAGTGCTGCTTTATGTTGTCTAAATAGATGTAGCTCTTCTCTTGTTCCTGCTGTCAGTCTTATTGTTAAATTGCTGTGAATTTGCGGTGAATTGAAATTCTCCATTCCAAGGAGAAAGAAGTTATTACTTGTAATTGGGAGTATTGGATGGGAGCACTTTTCACTGTAGAGTTAATGACTTATGGTCAGAATATATCCTTTCATTAGTTTAAAATATTCCCATCGTCGTAAGACCAGTCCACGAAACAGGAACACGTGACTTTTCAGGCTACGTTAAAGATGCAATGGCTGAATGTGAGCCTGTGTCACCACTCAGGCTGAGAAAGAGTCCCACTGAGGTGGGTTGCACCAAAGTAAAAAATACACTGAATACACTGTAAGGTCAGTGTATTCAGGATGTCTGAGACTGAGCTTCTCAAGAACTTCCAGTTAGAGCTGACACTGAGCAGGCAATCAGTGTGGAAAACTCAGTTTCCACCTGTTTACCTCCATCTCCCTGAAATGAAAAACACTCTCCTTCAGAAACATTTCTGACAGCATTCAAAGTTTTCTACTGAATCAGGAGGTTGTGGAGGCACCATGGCATATAGAAATGGTGTTGGAGAATGTTGTGTGCTACAGTCTGGGGAAACTCTTCTTTCCCCCACCTGCTTTTGCATTGCAGGATTCCAGCAGGATGATTTCTGTGTCCAAGCAGAGGTAAAGGCACCACATTTCATCAACTGCCTTTAATCGATAGTGAGATTAAGGTGTTTGGGCTCATGTAGGTCAGGGAGAGAAGCTTATAAAGGTAGCATAGGAAACCAGGATGCTGAAAGAAACTCTGCCAGTAATGTGGAAGGTGGATTTTAAAGTGGTGAGCTTCAAAGGCTAGAAATGATTCTTTGATCTTCCAAAGCCTGTAAATAAGAGCAATTTCTGTAGGATGCAACACATGTCCAAACAATCACAAGAAATCTAAATGGAGTTCTGAAGCAGCAGGATGCTTAAAAAAGAAAGGAAAAGGGACATAATTCAGACAGCCCAAACAACAGCGTGGTTCTGAGATGTTTTTAGTAGACATTGTACAATAACTTATTAACTCAAAAATAAACTATTTGAATTGCCAGCTGAATTCCTGAAAAATGAGGGAGGTGATTAAAAAAAAAAAAAAAAAGAGAGATTTGAACCTGGAATAAGAAAGATTTTAGTCTGCAAGTTTCTGAAAAGCTCACAACCTCAAAAACAGAGGAACATTTTTAGGTAGGAGGAAGTAATGAAAAACATTCTGAAATGTTTTTGTTGTGGTTTTCTGACCTTTTACCAAGTGCTCCAGGCCTGTATGAAATGTCAAGCTATGGGGTGGATTTGTTTGCTCTTAGGTAAAGCCTGCTCAGAGAACATCTTTATGATCACAGCTGTGGGCAAACAACACTTGGAGTCCTGTGTGGGCCCTGCCACGGCCAACCAACCTTGGGAAGGCTCTTCAGGCTAACATTTGACTTGATGTCTAAGTCTGGGCTGAACTCTGCAGTGATGCTTGGCTGTCTGGTTCCCAATAGAATACAGCTAAAAACTAAAATACTTCAGTAGTTTTGGACCTGAATTACTGAGAATGCTGAACAGGCAGTATGTATGAGCAGTATACTCATATTCTTTCCAGAGGTATTTTCGGTGCATCAAAACCAAATTGCTGAATTAATTTGGGAATTTGCTTATTGTAGAGTGCAGTACCTGACTGGAGGATATGTCATAGCCTGCATGCTTTTCCTTCCTCATGTCTTACCATCAATTACAGCATTAGTTACCCATGTTTTCTAATTCTAAATACATCTGGAGTTTTGTTTTTAATTATTCATTAAGACAGAGACTTACGTTTTACCAGGGTTTCTGAATGTGGTCTTAAAAATCTTGGAGCCAACCTGTGACAACCAGAGGAAAACCAGAACTGGACAATGGAGTCTGTGGTGTCAAGGCAGTCATGTAAAGAAGTGAGGTAAGATTCAGTGTTTGCCTGTGGTGTACAGCCTCATGGTATCCTACTGGAATTTTGTACGACAATTGCTGTTTATAAATGGGTTGTGACAAGCAATTACACATGGCTCCACACATCTTAAAAAAGGAAGAATAGAATAATTGAAAATAGGGCTGGGGGAGCTCTCTAGAGGTCACCCAGTCCATCTCCTCAGCCAGCTGGGATCAGCTTCACACTAACTACTCCTGGCATATGTTTGCCTCACAGATTTTCAGAAACCTCCAGTGACAGAGGTCTCTCAACCTCCCTAGGAAATACTTTCAGGGCTTATCGCTGCTTAATGTTAGAAACTTCTTTCCTACTGTCCCCCTCGAGGCCACGTTCTCTCCAGGCTCCCAGGGAGCACAGGGGATGGTCACTTGCTTTCTTCTGTGGCTATGAGTCCATCGGTTTCAAAACTGCTATCATGATTCCTCTTAGTTTTCTCCTTTCTAGACTAAACAAATCTTATCCTTTTAATCTTTCTTCATAATTTATGGGATTTAAGCCTTCGCTCATTTTTGTTGCTTTCCTCTGGACTCAGACTAATTGATCTGTGTCCTTCCTGAAAGCATTGGCCCAAACCTACCTTGCAGTGGCTGCGTTTTCTCATCCTGATATTTGTTTTGCAAGGGGTGTGTTGCTCATTGCAGTAAGGATTTTCAGGAGCCTTCATTAAAAGTCTTTGGTAACTGCCCAGTGTTGGATCTGATCTGGTGTTTGGATAGGCAGTACAGGCTAGACGAGCTTCAACATCTTTGCTGAACAGTGGTACCCAGGGATAAATTTTAAATGGGAAGAGTAGGTGAAAAGAAGATGGTAAAAATACATAGTGGCACCATTCTCAAAAATGTCTAGTTCTTAGAAATACTTTTTACTGGTCTGTGTTGGTCTCCAACTGTCTGTCAGCTGATTTTTCCCAATCACTGCATCTACAGAAGTGACTTCCCAGTCAGCTCTGAAGCTATGGCTCCCAGGAGAGCCAGCTATGATGTAAATTTCAGCTAAACAGCCGTACAAAATCCGTGAAGTATGTATTATGGTGGTTGGTAAAGAGGATTCTCCCCTTCTGGAAGAAATACTGACATTTTTTGCTTGTATTACACTATTAAAGTATTACACTACTGTAATCCTGAAACCTCCACTGATGGTGGCAAAACACCCACTGGGGTCACGGTAGGCTTACAGTAGGCTTCTATCCCAGGTGAGTAGGGTTAGGATGGAAAAAGGTTTATCTTCTCAAAGCAGATGAGGGACTAGATGAGTTTTCCAGTTACATAGCTCTCAAGAAAGCCTCCAGGGCCCTTGGGGTTAGGCAGCCCAAACATCATCGTCTGAGTGAAGGTTTTTTGGGGAAAAAATGTCAGCAGATAATGGTTTGATTTGGTAGGAACTTTATTAATTTCAGAGGGAGGAAAAAAAGGTTATTGTTTGCTATCCTCTCCACTGGTAATGTCATCTGGGAGACAGGGATTCCTTCATAACTAGGCAATTATAATCGCATGACTATAATTTTTTAGGTTCCCAGAGCTTTTGCTGGGAACTGAGCTGATACTGCAGCCTGTGCTAGGTATCCAGAAAATAAAATGAAGGGAAATAGCTTTGCTTTGAGTATGTGAGGTTAAACTTGTTCCTACCTCTCTTAGTTTGGGACTTCTGCATCCAACAGATTGCACATTCTTTTAAGTAAGCAGAGTTTCAGTGGTTTTTGCCATATAGTGTAATACCACATAAAGCGAGAGAAAGAAAAGGAAGTTGGCTAATGCTGGAATTGTTCTGGTGTTTTTTCCTACAAGAGAATGGTAAATTGTTTTCCTTGCCTTTCTGGAAAATACCTGACCTTGATACTTCATATTCAGTTTATGTAAACAATTACAAAAGTATCTGAGCCAAATAGAAAAAGCTATTTCTTGAAAACCTGCAGGGAATGCACATGGGAATTTCCCACATGCTCTGGCAATCTTAAAAATACCTCCTTGTAACCCCACAATATTAATGATTAACTCTGGAACTGTGAGTTTTTCCAGGCTTCCAGTGAACTCAGTGATTTGTGTGTTCAGCTGCATGTATCAGGGAGAGGTAGTAAAAAAAGCCATTTACCACTTTTAGGTACTTGCATTTAACAAACAATCTGCCACATTTTCCCCTTGAAATTTTGGGGATTTCTGCAGATTGTTCGGCTGATAAATACCATATTACGGGAAATGTTGTTTTGTGGCTAAACTGTGTGCTGAGATGCTCTTACAAGAACGAGCTGGAACCAGTTTTGTTCTTCACAAATTACTCAAAGACAGAGCTACTTTGCTTGGGACGCTCACCCACACAGTGCAGCACGAACCTTCAGAGATGTGCTGAACATCCTTGATGTCTTGTTTATATACATCTGAAATTCAGACGGTGTTAGTTTTGTGAATTGTTTCCGTTATGTTTGCTGAAGAAGAGGGAGGTAGCTGAGTGCCCCTTGAGAAGTGATTTTGCAGAGCAAGCAAGGCTTCTCTTGCAAGGGAGATTCACGTGACACAAGGTCTGTGCATCTTGTGGCATGGTGGGCAGCACCGCTGACAACGGTTTGCAAGTGCAAGCTGTTGCATGAAGCTTTTGAAAGATGCTGAGTGCCAGACCCTCACTTATCTACACTGATAGCCTGTCCCATAATAGTCAAGAATATTCAGCCTCTTGGATCACTTTATCTTTACTGGTCTTGTTTAATGTAGCAGTGTGGTCTATCAACCACCCCACTGCACTGCTTGTGGTGGTGGTAATATTTTAATAATTAGAATTTCTAGAGCACAACTTTTAAATTAATTCTGCTTGAGAGACTGGAGCGTGGCTGTCATGAGTGCCAAGTCAGTACACATCTTTACTGGGCCAGAATAAATTGTGGAGTACCTTGTGAAACAGCACACCTCCGTTTCAGGCTGTTTTTAATATCTATATATATAAAATTTAATTGTATTTATATAATTTTATCCATCTATCATCTATCTATTTGTTTTATTTATATAGTGATTCTTCTGGACGCTTTCTGGGTTGATATAGGTCTTCTTTTAATATCAGGGCAGTCCCAGCATCCTAATGGCACAATCACACACAATTCACGATCAGACCATCAGAGTTTTGCTGCAGTGGTTGCTGGGAACTTACTTGCCTGCACTCAGAAAGGCTAAATGTCTCTACAGACTGGACTGGGAGACCAGGCAGCTGGAAGCAGATGGCAGTAAAAAATGAATTGAGCTTTAGCTGCCCAGAAAAAGGGAACCTGGTTTTCCTTCTGGATGGAAAGACTTGTGTGTGTACACATGAAAGACAGGGAAGATGAAGAGATGGATTTATTTCCTGTGATTATCTTCTTTTGGGCTAGCACAGAAATGAAACAGAAGACACAGTTTTGCTAGATCTTCAGAGGGTGAGGTGGTTTGTGTCTGTGAGGAAATAGCAGGAAGTGTAGTGGGTCGGGTGGTGGGTTTGTATGCACAGGCTGGGTCTCCTGCAAGGCGTACCAAAAGCTGTGTTTGACAGTATCAAAGTGATTAAAATAGCTTAATCTTATTAAGTACTGCCATGAAATTACTCTAGTTACGA
Organism: Eurypyga helias; assembly: GCF_000690775.1. Classification (NCBI taxonomy): domain Eukaryota; kingdom Metazoa; phylum Chordata; class Aves; order Eurypygiformes; family Eurypygidae; genus Eurypyga; species Eurypyga helias. Next base: position 157,780 of record NW_010245633.1, on the reverse strand, counting down.
ATCTTGCATTATTTAATGACCATTCCTGAAACTTTAGCTCCTGTGAGCAGCTCATTTAATGAAAATGTTGGTTTCTGAAATTGAGGTTGGCTTCTGCTCCTTCCAGTCATGAGAAGTGACCTGGAAATCATACCTGAGTACACATGAAAGATTCAAAACTCAGAAGGTCACATAGGAAGAATAGACAGGAAAACTTCAAAATGAGGATTTTTCAAAAAACCTCTCACAACACCTTGAAAATAAAGGCTGGGGACATTCTATCTTTCAAATATTGAAAAGAAAAAAAAAGCATTAGTATGAATCTACGGTGGTTGCTTAAAGGAAGAACATGCAGAGATGGGTAGCTGGCAGGCAATGGAATTTCATCAGAGAAGATGATGAACCTTTCAAACTTTACTATTCTTGGGCTCATAATGTTGTGGGTGCAATTCACTGCTCAGCATCTATGTGCATGCATATATATATGCATATGTGTATATATATATATATGAGTTTCCCTTCTTCTGTGCCTAATATACAGAGGATGTGGCTTTGTTTCAGCCCTGCTATGACATTTACCTTTCCATCTGGCTGTAGAGGCTCACATGTTCAGCTTGTGATGTCCTGGGTTCCGATGTTGTTCTCAAGATAGATGTTGGTTATAATTTTTGTGGGGTGTGGTTTAGAGTTCAGCCTGTGCTAGGGCACATGTGGTCGGGACATCTTGCCTCTGTAGACAGGAAGCAGATAACCAGCTGGTCAGTACGGTACATCTCTATCTGCTTGATTAATGCAGGATATGGGCCTGCCACAGCTTTTACCTTCAGACCTTGGCTCTTCAGTTCACTTATGCTTTCATCCTCGGAGAAGTTAATTTTCCTCCCAGATATAATTTATTTCACTGTTTTGGTGGGGTTTTTTTTTTTTTTTTTAGTCTGCCTTAAAAAACCTATCAAAACCCAAACAAGCTTGGGAGTATCCAGTTACTGGCACCAAACTCATGAACTTTTGCCCCGTTCAGTGTTTTCCATTTTCCATTACGTTCAGTTTGACTGGAGCCACATGCCGTCCCAATTCCTAAGCTAGCCGTTTTATGCTGGAAAAGGCAGGGAGACTCTGCATTGACATGGAGAGAAACAATACCTGCAGTTCTCTCAATAACCTCTATGAATATTATAGTATTGTATGTATTATTAACATCTGTAAACACCCTGAATTTTGAAAAGTAAGACTTGGAAAAAATTGTTTACATATGACACTCACTGTACTATGGAACTATGGCTTATTATTATGGCATTATAAGAGGTTCACCTTACTGTCAGCTGATATGATAGAACCATATCATATGGAGCTTGGAGTTCAGCAACTGTTCTCAAAACAGTTTTTGTTCTGTACACTGCTACAGATCGATCTCCATGTGTGATCTCCATTTCAGTTAGGATAATTGCAGATATAAATTTAAGTGTCTGCCCTCTTTTAAAACTGTTGACTCCCGGTTTCCTCCAACATTTTCATAGCAGTTAGGCACTGCAGAAAATACTTCTTTGACTCATTTAAGAGTTTTTATATAGGGACTTATATATAGGGAAAACTAGGAAAAACTAAACACCTGATTTTACTCTATTTTTCCCAAGTTGTTCTTCATGTCACACACCTCTGTTCTGTCTACTTTTACTTGTTTCCATGTAAGTGGAAGGCTGTTATACTGCCTTAAATCTTTCTGCCTGTGTGAGTCTTTTTAGGGTGCTGAACATTGTAATGTAGCACTTTGGACTTCCCAGGTTTTACTGCACGTATACTCTGCTAAAATTCAAGCCCAGGTATGGCAAACAGTATTCCAGGTGAAGGCGTATTGTTAACTAACATAATGGCATTATTCATCCAACAATGCTCCTTTTTAATGACTTTTCTTTTTACTGTTGCTGTGCAGCAGTCAAACACACCTTTTTCCTATGTATTTTGGCAACCAACAGGCATTAACTTCGAAGCTCAAGGCACTCGAGCTTTTAAAGTTGAACATCCACATTTAATGAAAACTGTTTTAGTTACCTAATTGTAAGTCTCATGAGGACTGAAGGACCCCAAATCACCTTTTAAATTAATGAGCTGTGCTTGTTATTCCTTTGAGGAACTCTTGGCTAATGCAACTGGGTTGGCTTCGGTCCTTCTCCTGGTGTCAGTGGGTGCAGGTGAGCTCAGCTTCGCTCTGTGCCACTCCTAGGGGGTTTGCACAGTGCTGAGGAGATCCTGAGATACAGAGCAACCAGTCCAACAGGATTATGGGTCCCACCTTCCTGCACTCCAGAGCTGTGCTTTTTTTAGGATGGGACATGCTGCGTAGAGAGCGCTGCCCACTAGGGTGGGGACATGTTGTCTGGAGGAGATGCTCTGCTACCATCACCAAACTGGGTTTGGTTGACAGAGTAAGAAACCGTGAGCTCACACTGGCTGTGTCACAGCACCATCTACAAACGAATTCTGTATTAGACAGAGACTGTAGCAGAATTCGGCAAAGGTGCTGCAAACTGTGATAAAGTACACATCAAACGCACAGTACTCTGGGGAGGAATGTAGCAGTTCTTGCTGAAGGACTCCTGAAACGATCCACCAAGCTTATGATTGCAGTGAAAGCATGCAGGTAAGACACTGGTATGTTCTACTGGGTGGATAGAATATGGACTTGAAGAAAGAGTGGTGGTGTGCCTATACATGAAGCATGGGCTTGCTAGGACTTATTAAAATGCTGAGTGTTTGCCTCTTTGTGGTTTGGTCATGACCATGAATGAGACAGCTCAGCCAAGGTCAGCCACAGGGATTTAAATTCTGACAACACTGACTAGGGAGAAAGCCCGAAAATGATGCTGATATTAGTCATATAGAAATCTCTGATGACACACAGTAACTACATATGAAATTACAAGGGATATGGAGTAATCGGTATGAATATGAGAAAGTGATCATCTAAGATGGAGAAACTACCAGATGTAAAGCCAACACTCTGAATGCGGAGCCAGATCTGTACTTGTATTAAAATTCTCATCTGTCCAGTTGAACGGTGAAAGACGTCTTTCCCCTTGAATGAGTCTGGAGGGGCCATGCAGGGTCTGAAAGTTCATGATCCATAGCTGTCAGAAGAGGCTCTGACTTTTAAATAAGCCAGCTGGTGATCAGATACTGTGACTTGCTATTTATTTTGCAAATCATACCTGCAGACATGTTTCCTTAGCAAAGCCACTGAATGTGACAAATGTGTATAGCAAGTGCAGTCTTCTATTGATTCTCACATTCTATTTTCTGCTTTTGGTGGAAACAGATGGAATTCAATTTTCTCACAATTACTATTAGCCAAGAATAACATCACTTAAATCAGTGCGGGGGAGGTGGAAAGTTGCAACTACAAAAACACACAGCCTGAAAAGCTGGATATTGAAATGTGAGTTGCAAATAACCATAAATGATGTGTTATCCAGGCCCCAGTTCAGAAACACGCTTAAGCATTCTCTGGACTCAAAAGCGTTACGTCCTGCTGACATTATACATGTGACCTTCTGGAAAAAAGGATGAGCCTGATTCTTGTAGGCTCATCTCATGGCATGACTGATGCTTAAATGGTAAAGTTGCAGGACATTTTCTACTAAAAATAAACCCAGTGTAAGGTTGGATGTAGCTAATGCTAATGTAAGGATATGCAATTGCATGAAATCATTGCTTACCTTGCAAAACATTAGAGGAAATGATTAAGAAATTAAAATATTAGTCCATAATTAAAAAAAAATAATCAGTTGTTAGGCACACAATAATCAATCATATCCAAATATTCAGGCTGTTTTACATCAAAATACTGTGAATTTAGAGAGGATGCATTGCATAGCTCATGTATGAGTACAAGAAAAAAATCCTATGCTCTGTGAATGTTAAGGGTAAATCAAGTATTCAAAATTAAGAAATACAATAATTAAAGATTTTCTTGAAATCCCAGTTTGACACTGATTCTTTTGCATCATGCTGAACTCTCAGATGATGTTATCACAGGTATTTTCCTTTTGTGATTAAATATGGCCTCTGGCTTTGTTTAGTAACTAATATGGGATTAGTAGTTTCATGCTAGGCTTCCTACTGTCCGTTTTATTGTTACAGTATCTTAACAATTCCCTCAAACTACTACATTTCTGTTCATAATGTCCTTGTAAAGAGGCGTTATTAGATCTTTCATACAGATACTGAATGGAGCCAGACACTTCTGTGTCAAAAAAGGCACCAGGGTAAGATGATTATGATCCCCTATTTCAGACCCTTTAGTATTTTATAGTGCTTTATGTGTTCATAGCAAAGATCCACGGAAGTCATACAGCTGGTGTCTGTAGTAAGACATGTGAAAAAATAAGATGGCCTGCCAATGGCCATCTGTGAAAGACTTGCCCCATAATACATGTGAAGCCTATGGCCTAATGCCTAATAAATCACTTCTTGTGGGCAGATCGCAATATCTAGCAGAAGAAGCCCGAGGGACTCCAGTTCTGCTCCTGCATACTGGGACTGCGGTTACACTTTCACAGATTTTTGGGAGCTACACTTTCAAACCTTAATGAGTTGACTGATACTGTGTAAGATGCAGTACCTGTTTTGGCCAAATTTGAGAAAGTACTCATAACAGCAGCGAAATTCCTTTCCTATCCCTGAAATGATGCTCCTGTCGTATTTTAAGCCCCCAGAAACTTTGGGGCAAACTGCAATATTTCATTTTGCCTTTTCATATGGCCAAACCATTATTTTTCCTTAAGAAACAGCAGAACAGCTTTTGATGAAAGCTTTTCCACAGAGATGTCAAGGCAAAAACCAACGAACCAAACAAAATTTTTTAGAAATGGATCCACATATTTGCAAATTATGAAGTGCTAATCAAGCTGCCTCTGTCCGAGCAGTCATGTTTTGCTCATGAATGCAGAATAATTAAAAAATGGAAATCTATATTCCTTTATGTGGCATTTCTAGTTTCTAAAGTCACTCAGCCGGTACGAGTGATTCCTCTTTCAAATTGGTCAAGGAAATGAATGAGGAGGCAGCTCAAAACCAACAGCTACCTGTGAAGTGGATGATTTATGGCACGGGAAGGCTGGGAAGGACCGGGTGTGGGAAGGCAGGGTGGTACGACAGACCCTGGATGCCCATCCTTGCTGGGCAAGGCTTGCATTTGGCTGGGGTGACAAGGTGCTTGCTCATGGCCAAGTTTGCCATGTTGCAGGAAAGGATGAGTCAGGCTCTTCATGCCTGATCCACTGCTGCTAGTTCATCCAGTGCACAAGCGGCTGCATCCCCTGCTCCCAGCTGACGTGGGCTGATTTTCCATCCTTTTTCACAGTCCTTTGCACCAGGGCGAGGTGGTTGCATTGGCAGTGGGTTGTTGGGGCCACCAAAGTTGGTCTCTGTGGGTATGGAGTGACACTTCTCCTGCTGCCTTCCTGCACGCTCTTTGCCCCACGGCTCTTGGTGGCGACACATTTTCCCTCTTGTAGTGACAGAACCATGTGTTGAAAGGCTCTAGTTTAAGCTGAGATTGCATCTCTGCTCACCCCACTGTTTTCTGTCATTTGCATGTTTCTCAAGAAATCAGTTCACAGGCTTAATTTTCTCATGAAATTTAATTTTTCTCATGAAAAACAACCATATATCAGCATCTGATACGTATTTAAATAACTTTCCAGTGCCCTTGTTTAATTCACGGCACTGAATATTTACTGAAGTCAAATTATGAAGCACATTGGCATTAGGATATTTCCATATTTCCCTTTTTTTTTTTTTTCACTTGTAGCTTTAAATTCTAACATCCTTGTTAGAAGAAGCAAGTAAGGACAAAATATTTTGAGCAGTTCTACAGGGAAGGTACTTTTAAGCAAAGAGGTCGCAGGCCTAGGATCTAAGTGCACAAGACCTGCAAATACTGAGATGTTAAAATAATTGCAAACCTTACAAATGAGACAGAAGCATAACTCTTTTACTGCTCTTGGCATTGGTTAAATCTACAGAGGAAATTGAAGATTTTTATGATTCTATTAAAATTACTGTTGAACACATTCGAAGGGATGATAGCGAAACATAAAGGGCAGTGTCTCATACGTTAATGTTAACCTGGCAATATCATTTATATTGAAATTTGACTTGACTTTCAAGCACCATTTGAAAGGTTATTGCATGTGGAACTGAATTAAGCAATACAGCTGAAGTTTGCTCTTTTATAATTTAAAATAAGAACTTTATTCTTCTTTCTGTAAGTCCCCACTCAAAAAAGGAAAATTAAAAAAAAAAAAACCAAACCCTATAGGATTATGCCTCCCACCAGAAAAATCCCTAGTTTGTTAGGGGGGAGGAAAAACAAAAGCAGGTGAAAAAGGCATATCCTTAGGGCAGGGCCCTGATGCCAGAAGTGGCTCATGCCAGAGTGCACATTAATGAGGCTGTTTCACCTTTACACTAGAGTGCCTGAAATCAGATCCTCCTCCACTCTCTAGTTTCTAAGTCTTGTATTTCCATCCCTGTCTTTATTAATTTCGGGCTGATGAAATCCTTTCCCATGCCATCCCAACCTTTACCTCTTAGACTGCTCCAGTTATTTGAAGCACAATACCTTGTTTAGCTAAGCTAGCCTGCTACGTACGTATGCGCCGGATCAAATAACCCTGCTTCAGTCACCTCTTCAACTTTTCCAGGAATTAAAAACTAACGTCTGTCTCCCCAAGGGTTTTTAGTGCATAGTCTCAGCAAGCCTACGTAGTTTTGGTAAATAGCTTGGAAATTTTAGAATTTGCATGAAAACATCCTTAACTGAGTGGGACCCCAGGAAAAAAAAAATAAATCTCGGTCGTCCTCATCCTGAGATGACCCCGGCAAATGCAACTTTTTAGTGAGGCAAGCTAGTTTAACAGAAACCGCCAGGCTTTTCTGAGAATCTCTCCACTGCGCTCCTGCCAACTCTACCACTTTGGGCATTAATCTACCAGATTTCCAGGCAGCCGGAAAGTGCAGACAAATGGTCACTGTGCACGCAGCAAGGAGTCAGCCCGCGCCTCTGCGCAGCAGCTGGGCACGCCAGCGACTTTGGACCTGTGAATATTGGCACGTTTGTGTTGTGCCTGCTGTCACTGACAGGGGAGGCAGGAACGTGTCAAGCAAACACAATCTCTGCCTCCGGCAGAGGAAGACGGTGCCTTCGACACAGTGTAAGGATGGGATGGAGATACATATAGGGACTTATGGGCACTGCAACCAGACTTTTTAATGGAACAGGGAGGAGCTGTCAGGAGTTGTCTGTATGAAGAATGATTTTTATAAAATGGGGAATGGATTTTCCCTGTTGAGGTGTTCAGCACAAGGTGGGGAAGTTTTGGAAACTGGAAAGATTTTCCCTGAAGTTTATTTTTGTTGCTTTGCCTATGACAGTATTTTTCAAAGAATGGGTTTTGGGGAGAAAAAGAGGGGTAGGGAAGGCAGCTGGGGAAAGGCTGTAAGAATTAGGTAAAATCTTCTTTTCCCCCTAAATATCCCCCCATAGTTGAAATATTTGGATTTCCTATTGGGAGATATATTTGTATTTTTGCAAAGAAAGAGTACATGGATCACATGTATTAAACTGTCTACTTAATTTCCCATAACAAATAACCATGTTTCCACTGTGTATTTTATCACTGCAAATCTATATCAATTAATCTATTAGTCTGATTTTTTCATGGTGGACAGTCGTATCTCCACTCCCATGAAAGGCAAGCTTCCTGTGATTTCAAAAGTAAACAAGTTCAGAGGACGTGAATGGCAGCAAATCATGTAAACAGGAATTCTCATGCTAATTGTACCCCTGCTCTGCTATACTTAGAAGTGGAACTCAAGTCAGTGTATGGTGAAGCAAATCTTCAACCAAGAAGGAAGCAGGAAAATAATCGGCATACAGGTCAGTCGGTCAGCAGAGGAAATCCGAGGTGCAGTTTCACAATACATTGAGTGCACAACAATATGAGTTCAAAAGTTCCCAGACCTTGGCCTTTTGGGAAGAATTTGGAAGAGGAAAGGGTATTTTAAAACCAGATAGTCCAGTAAACTGATTTGTAGTTTGGCTTTACAAAAACGTGTACTTGTACAGTAGGGGAAGTGATACAGAGAGGAAACAAGAGTGGGCACAGAAAGATTTCCATGATGGAGCCATGTGGGCAGAGTTTGCTGCCAGAGCCAGAGGGGTGTGGAAGTACATACCAAAATGGGGAGATAGCTAGCATGTTCTTTGATTTCAGATATCATATTTAGTGAGACTTGGTAAAATCAGAGTTCCTGGACAGCCTCATTTCTGGTGGGATGGAGTGATTTTTAATGGTGAAACAGCTCTGGTGTCATCCCTGGGTGATGTCTCTGTGCAAGAGCCGTCTACCAAGCTCAAGTGTTGCATGAGTTGGGACTTGTGAAAAGACAAGGATTTGCACGTTAGGAGAAGGTGGCAGCAATAACAATGTAGTTCAAGATTTACTTATCATGGTCAATAACAAACTGCACTTTGCCATGCAGATTTTTATTGTCCTTGGTTGTGTGTTATTTCTTGCATTTTTGGTTAAACTTACTGAATAAAGCCCGTCGTTGACATCTAGGCAACATCTATAGATGGTTCTTTGCATGTAAGAGCAAGAACATTCAGCAACACTGACATCTTGTGGCTAGTGAGAAATGGCTCAGACATGCCAGACTGGCCACAAACTTCATCAGTTGTGTGTTCAGCATCCCCCAAAATCCCGTGGTGCACAACGGGATGAGTATCACAGGTCTGGAAACCGAGAGGTTAACAGGCAGAAAATGCATAAAGGTGCTGGTTTATTCGTTGACTGAGCTGTGTGTGTGGATAATGCGGCTGCATGCTAATCCTTTTGGCTAAGCTTCTTCCGTGTGAATGATTCCCTCCAGAGGATGAGGATAGAGTCTGGGCTGTTTGACGTGGCAAACAGAAGCTGTTGCTCCCTGCAGATGATCTTCTTCATGTTTTCTCCTCCCTTGAGAAGCTGGGAGAGAAAATACCTCAGGAGAAGGCCCCAGGAGGAATCTTTCTTAATATGTATTCTTGCCGCTAGAAGTAAGACCAGCAAAGCCAGGCTGTGAGTCTCTGCCTCTCAGCCAGTGGAGATTTTTGGAAGAAGGTGTTGTAGGGACAACTGTATGGAAAGATTTGTAGGAGCACATCTTGATTGGCTGGAAAGTTACAAACAGTTCTGCATGCTTAGGCCACTGAGACTTAAATATACCCTATATAAAATGGTCTTACCCTTCAAGTATGGGTAGGATGAGAAAGTCAAATTTAGACTCCTATGGTGTCAGAGGTGGAGGGATCAGATTTCTTCTTTGGTCAAAAGGTAGATGTTTGTGATTCTGCAGTATGTGATGGTCAGCCTTGGACCTTTTAGTTGCTAGCAGCTTCTTGGATTGCTTCCTTGTTTGCATATGTTTTTGTTGCTAATGAACATCTGTATCCACTTTATCATCTGAACCCAGTGACGAAATGATTACTGAACTTGAAATTAAATGTTATGCAATGGTCTTTTGCAAGTATCTAGAGAACTTTCACGCTTCCTTGAGGATGTTAGGTCTGGGATGGCAAGGAGCAATGACCATATGCAGTGCTTAGCGCCTGTGCTCCTTGAAATGAAACCATTTGTCTGATATAGGGCCCATATAGTGTAAAAACCTTTATGAAACCTGGGGAAGAACTGTAAAAGGCCACACCCAGCTGGTGGTTGAGATTAAATTGATTGTAAAAATCTTAAAAGTCCAAGACAGGCTGAAGCTGTTTCAGGCTTGGGGGTCATATTTACTAATTCTCTTGGGAGGTGAGGAATAACATCCTTTTCCTAGTCCTGGAATGAATTTTTTTTTTTTTTTTTTTTCCCCCCTTGCTCTTGTTTAGAACTGCTTTGAATACCTTTACCTAGTGAAACTGTGAAAACAAACAATAGAAGTGAATGATTCTGTGATTTATAGTGTGCTTGGCTGTATTACATATTGTGCCTCAGCACCTTTTAATTCAGTATATTGTCACCTTAAACCAGACATACACAAATGCTGTAGTTGGGTATACTACGTAAATTGCCAGTTTAAAATCGTTGATTCCATGTTTTGGGGAAAAATAGCCTTTTTTCTGGTCCGTTGCCTTCACTTAATAATAAAAAGATTATTCTTAGCTGATAGGAGTAATCTGGAGAGAAATCTATTATTCAATATAGTTTAAAAGTGGGTATTGTGGAGTTTGCAAGAACGATTTATTCACAGTGATGATTTTCTCTAAAACACATCTTGTTTAGTTGTTTAACCGTGTTAAAATCTATCACACTGAATCACAGATGTTTGTTTCAAAGAATAAAAAGTGCTCAATTCAGCAGAAACCTGCAGCAGCATGCTGAGTTACCACCTTTCAAAATACCAGACAACTTGGTGTGAGTTTTGTTTTTTAGCCTCTTAAATCTATTATACTGACTTCAAAAATAGTAAAGATCTTTAATCTGTACCCCTTATTTCTTGAGCACAATTTTCATATATGATTTTCAATATATGTTCTTTTTAATTGATTACTGACAAAAATGAAAGATATGCACTGTGTAGCATTTGCTGTTATGTAAAGCAACGTCTTTATTTCCTAATTTACATTTAGAAATAACTTTTTTTTCTTCTAAGCTAGTAGAGGTATTGCAGTTTTAACAGCCTGCACTGTAAGCTGAGCCTGCAAAATTTGTATGTCTTTTTGTGAGCTCAAATAGGGAACAGCACAAGCAAATGATTTTAAGCTTATGACGGCAACTTTGACATTAGCATTTGAAAAAAGAGCATTAAACAGTAAATTATGAGTGAACAGAGGTCCTGGGTCCCTTCATAACTCACTTGCAATGAATTTGAATGGATGCATTGTTTCCAGAACTGTAAGCATGGGAAAACTGGGATTGATGTTGAAAATTGTAATACGGCCTAATTTGAACTTAAATGCTTACACTCTATTCATTTGAAGCTTGGTGGAACAGCTGAATGTACAAGACATGAAACTTTTGGTAAGCTGTAGGCATTTGTAATGTAGTCTTTTCTTCTTATCATTAGGGAATATGAAGCAGAGATCCTTGAGGTTTTCGGAGGTATTCAGCCATCAGGCTTAACTATGTGTTGGTCAACAACTCAACATTTCTGCATTACCCAACAGCTCTACGTCATTCACCCCTTGTTGGAGCAACATTAGTGACAGTATTGGATTTCTGTTAGCTTTGACCCCTGCTCATGTATTCTGCCTACAACTATTCTTTCCCCTCTCACACTATATTTTTTTATAACATATGGTCTTACATCTGTAGGGCTAGAAAGCCAGATGTCCAGGGCTCTTTTGGTCAATACAATCAGTTATGCTGCCAGTCATAAGCCCTTTAAACACTGCTACAGAAAATTACAGAGAGTTTGTTTTCATATTCTTAGTCTAAACCTATTTACCAGACTCATAATGATGCTCTAAACCAATATCTGTATGTTGCCTAGTCATACACAAACTGCTGTATTTCAGTTGTTAAGTAATGGACAAGCAATGAAGCAGCTGCTGAAACATTGCACTGGGTTTTTCTCTCTCAAACTGAATGACAGAATTTGCCAGGTCATTTAATCAATTTCATACTGATTTAAACTAGATAAAATCAATCATCTTAGCCCATAGATTTGGTAGCTGGAAAGATTGTGTTGTCTACATTGTAATGTCATACTATAATAATTTTTCAATTAAAAAGAAAAAGATCCTTTCCAGGGTCCACAACTGGT